>NC_055967.1:4374028-4421528 GCF_018492685.1 Alosa sapidissima
GTCGCATAGGTGTGTGTGTGTGAGTGTGTGTGTGTATGTGTGTGTGTGTGTGTGTGTGTGTGTGTGTGTGTGTGTGACCAACCTGAGAGCTGCCGGTGGGAGCTTGGTTCCAGCCAGCCCCATATACCGCAGCTCAGAGACTTTGCTAAAGAAGTCTTTCACACTGCGTGTCACCTCTCGCCCTTTTCTGTAGGCACGCGCACACACACACACACACACACACACACACACACACACACACACACACACACACACACACACACACACACACACACACACACACACACACAGTCATAATAGATATCATCTCAAAACACAGATCAAGCAAATTCAGCAATGTACAATGTACAGTAGTAGCAGTACAATGACTTGATAAAACTCAAAATCAAAGGAGTACAAAACGTCAAGGCCGTGCGCTTACCTGTGGGTAAAGGTGTTTCTGGAGAGATTGAGGTGACTCAGACTGGAGCAGCAACCCACAGACAATGACACGAAGAGCTGAGGAGACAGACATTGAAGCTTACATAACACACAAAAAAAGACATCATGCAAACACTAACACAACACGCAAACAAGTCAGACCTCATGCAAACACTAACACAACACGCAAAGTCAGACTTTGTGATTATAACTGAGTTACCTTGCAATATACTAGCTAATAACAATATCAAAACAAGATTTAAGATATCTGATTGTTATTTCCTTATAACAAAAGAAAACTGAACAATCTGAACAATGGATCTGTGAAATAACATTACTTATACATTCACAGTAACTGTAATATGTTAGCATGAGAAACATTTGGGCGCTCACCGTGTCCAGAGGACAGTCTGTCCCACTGAGGTCCAGGAGACACAGAACGTTGGGGCCTGATAGGAACTTGCAGAGAGTCTGGCAGACAGACAGAGACACATTAAGAGCCACTCGGCCTCTCAAACTCAATAGTGAAATGGCAGAGTCTTCCTAATGGAGTCACTTGTCTCATTATTAAGTCACTGCAGTATCGAGTGACACACAGAGACTGTCAGTCAAGATAGCTCTGACTCTAAACAACACTACAGTGCTTCATTAGCGGGCGATCCAATGACATGGGAGAAAAACGTTCAGTGGGGTAAACAAACTTAGAGAGGTCATCTGGGGAAGCCGAAAACACACACACACACACACACACACACACACACACACACATGAACACACATAGAAAAGCATTATATAAATAGATATAGACATACAGTATACAGGCATAGACAAGCATTATCTACACTGTCACACATAAAGAGATAGACACATGCACCGTCTCTATCACTCTCTCTGTCTGTCTCTGTGGCTCTTACCGCAGCCTCCTCTGTTGCCATGCAACCTGGATTTCCTGACAAATCGAGATGCGTCAGGCAGTTGGAAAGGCCGCTGCTCTGGGCCAAAGCATTGGCCAGATTGCCCAGCCCTGTAGAATACCAGAGAGAGAGAGAGAGAGAGAGAGAGAGAGAGAGAGAGAGAGAGAGAGAGAGAGAGAGAGAGAGAGAGAGAGAGAGAGAGAGAGAGAGAGAGAGAGAGAGAGAGAGAGAGAGAGAGAGACAAAAAGTCATGCTAATAAAGCTCCTTTGAATTGAATTGAATTGAATTGAGAGAGAGACATACAAACATAAACATATGACAACCCACAGGGAAGAACAGCTACTTAAGAACAATAATAACATTTGTAGTGTGCTTGTTTTACCACTGGCCTGATTATAGTGATGTGGATTGAGAGAAGATGTTTGGTTCGTATTCACTTATACCCATTCACCTATTATTCACCTTTATTCACCTATTATTCACTATGGTTGGTATTCACTGGTATTCACCTTTAGGGGAGAGAGACACCTTGGATAGGTACAGCTGGGTTAGACCATGGGGCAACTTATCCAGGTTCTGACTGAGGGCAGAAACACCTGTGCATAGGTGACAGACAGACGGACAGACAGAGAAGGAGGAAAAGAGTACTGAGATTATGGTGTTGAATAAGGAGCAGGGAGGTCTAATGGGAACATTATGAACAATTCACTCAGACCATTTAAGTAGACTACAGTGACTCATTCAATCATCCAAATAGGAAATCTCCAATTCTGGGGTTATAGGTGTTGACAATGACAAACTTTGTGTACATGGATGTTTTACACCGACAACAATAGCCATACATTTCGGAAGCATTCACCTTTGTCCTCAATCTGATTGGCTGACAGGTTGATAATGTGCAGTGCAGGGCAGGTGCGGTCTTTCATAGCCAAGCCCATCTTCACAGCAAAGTCCCTGCAGGGCAGTCAGCAGAGACAACATGAAAATAGTAAACAGTCAGAGTTCTTTTTCTTCTCCCTCCCAAACTGTTACACCTCCTCAAATTCTTCAGTAGTGAGGAAGCCCAATAATTCTAGGGTGCATGGTGGGCGGTATATTTTAAGGGAAAGCACAGGGTATACACATATATAGGATTTGTATGATGGGCTTAATGTGAAACTGGGGGAGCCCACTCACAGCTTCAGGCCACTGTTCTCCAGGCAGAGCTCTTTCAGTGTCTCAGACCGGTTGATCATGTAGAGAATCTGCTCCTGCACATCCGGAGGCTGAAGAGACAGAGAGAGACACAGCACTCCTCTGTCAAGGCATGAAACATACACTGCATGCTCATGATGAGTATAGCTATGAGATGAGAGTGAACATTGGGGATATATTTCATTTTAGTAGCGTTTTAGTTGCAACGTGCATTAATGATTGATTTATGAATTATTGCACTGTGCATATTGTTGAACATATGCTTACAAAATGTACCAGGGTTGCTGATTGTACACATTCTTCCTGGGTGTCAAGTTACTATTGCATAATTCACAAATACAGTCAACAAAATGACAGGGAAGGGCTTAAACTTTCTGCAAGTGGTTACACGGCAGTGCATTCTGTGAGTGAAGCTTGCTTTGCTCAGGGAAGTTTTCCTGTTTCGTCTCAGTCAAAGCCAAACCACAACCAAATAAACAACATTTGAATTTCCTCTCCTTCTGATGTGAATGCATCCATAGACCCATGTGTGTCCGATCTGCCCTACACATTAACACATTACACGTACACTCTCTCGGGGAGACTACATGTGGAGTCGCTTGAGGACTTAATGCATAATGACACGGCGCGTGGAACACATTTGCACTACGCAGCTTCTAGCATTTGCCCTTCAGCCAAGTCTCATCAACAAGGGGGTAATAGAAAAATCCTTTTCACTTTTGGCACCACTCAACTTTTGCACTGCCTTGAGAGCATGCTCAGAGCAGAACAGTTGCGCAAATCATAGTGGTGGCCAGACTGGAGAATATTTACTGTACTTTTAAGGGGAAAAGCAGACTCATGAGTAGAGGTAATAAAGGCACTGTTTGTGTTTATCATCAAGCTCTACTCTGTGTTTGTTGTGTTTATCATGGAGCAATTAGGTCAAAACACTTCCACTGACCTATTTGTTGCTGTTCAATAACTGTGAAAATACACACACACACACTTCAAGCAGAAACCTGTACTTTCCTGAAGGTTATCTCTCCCACTCTCTAATCAGCATAGGGCAGGGGGCTATCATCTCTAATGGGTGCTGTGGGAAAGCCCTAAAGCTATGATGTCAATACCTGACGCAGGTGGCCAGCAGCAGGGCAGTAGCAGCAGGCAGTGTGCTATGGACCCAGCACTTGAGCCCTTGAGCCCTAGTGTGGGCTCTGACTCTGAAGGAAACACGAAGCAGCACTCCCCACTCCTCACTCAAATTTGATTGTTATGAATGTGCACTAAAGGAGTCCTCTGTCACATCCATACAGTATGTCGTCACTTTCCTAAAATAATGGCATAAGTCATTTTTTTTTCAGGTTTTTCAGAAAACACAAAAAAGTTAACCAAAAATTTAATGATGATGACGATTTTGACAAAAAAATATTTTTTGTCAAAACATTACTCATGCCATTATTTTAGGAAGGTGACGATGTGTTTTATAGTGCTGCTCCAGTATAATCACCTAACTCAAGAGAACACGTGAGGTTTTACTATCAGTTTTTCATTGCTCACTCAAGACATACCACTTTGAAGTCCTTGCTAGAGATCTTGGTAAACCACTCATTGAATGACAGGGCAGCCACAGCCAAGGCCAGATCCCTGATGATGAGAAACAGAGTAAGTTGATGCTTAGTAATCAAGAAGAGTGTTACATTATTAAGTGATGTCAAAAGCTTGGCAAAAGCTTGTCTCCAAAGTGGACTTAGAAAACATATGAACCCTTTCACTTTCACATGATTAGTAATCACAGTACCTCAATAAGAGAAGAATCATCTATATAATAGGATCGTTGGGATTCGCCCAAAAGAAATCAACAAAGTGTAAAAAGGAATTCTAACAAACTCACCTGCTTTCCAGGTGACTGAAGTCCAGCAAGTTGAACTCCCGACAGTTCTGGACATGATAGATATTGTCTACATCCTAATGAACAAAGAAAAAAGGACGGTGATCGATACCTGTTTAAAATTCTGTTAGCAACATGTAAAAAGGCCATTGTGGCTGAAAATAGTGACTGAAATAAGTGTAATGGAATGGTTGACTCATAAGATAAGGGTTCAAGTGGATCAATGTGTAAATGAATGGGGAAAGTGGACTGTGTTTACATGTCAATGACAGGATGAGGTCTGAAGTACAGATCTATCATGCATACAGTAGGAACAAATTGTGAGGTAAAGGCAATCCAGATTGTTCATGGGTTTTTGTATTTTTGTTTTGTTTGTTTATTTATTTGTTTTTCCTCCTTTTGTATATGTGATAAAACTATAAAAATAAAGTAGCCTATTAAAAAAAAAGGGCGGTGGGTGCTGATATGAATTACAGTTAGTGTATAATGGTTTTAAAGAGTGGGTTTTGGTCTAGAATTGGACTGCGATGTGATGTATGAAGCCAGAGTGTAACTGAACAGCAGCACTCACCCACTGCACTTCCTCTCGGCAGGGCAGCTCGTTGAAATCGCACAGCGCCTCGTACGTCACTGAGAAGCCACCTACCACAGACACGGAGATGGACAGAGAAGTCGGACAGAGGGTCACACATAGATTACTAAGGGGCATCACAGTAGGCCGAATGCTGAGGGCAGAATACTGAAAAGTCCACAGCAGGGTAACTTCTTATAGAGGAAGGCTCTTCTAAAGAAAAAATGCTGCAAGGTACATGAAGTCTGGAAATCTTTAAAAACGTGACAAAAGGGACACACTAAAACTGTGTTCCCAGATAGCACCTTACAGCGCTTTAAACAGAAGCCTTTTGTATTTTCCCCCCTGAAGAATAATGCCTCAAGACTAGGCTCACCGCATGGCCCCTGCGTCCCGTTCAGGTGATCCTCCACGTTGGAGGTCAACTTCAAGAGCCTGTCCTTCAGGTCAGGGGGGATCTTCTTCAGCAACTTCCTGGAAGTGGAGCAACAACACACAACTGATGTGTGAGAGGCCAACCACGCACACAGACACACCAGCAGTAGGTACACTGCACTCAGAAACATTTTTTTAAAGGGTCACGTCACTTTTGACCATTTTTTTATCATAAACTGCTGAGTGTGAATTGGTGCATTACACTGGACAGCAATGCTTGTCATTTCAGTTTCACCTCAACTCAGACCTTACAATATAGAAAGTACTATAGCATCCCTACTAAGGTGACATTAACAACATAACTAGAAGTGTACTGATATATCTGAAATTTCATTGCAGGCATCTCTGTAACCATACACATTTGTTCGCTACATGGACTTTCTATGAATGACCTTGGAGCTGAACTAGCACACTGCTTTCTTTTGCAGGGCAGAAACACACACACAGGCTTTACAACACTGAATGCCAATGTATGTCACTGTTTTGGTGTGTGTTTCCTAGTGTTAAAGATCTTCTCTTAGAAATGTTTTCTACTACGGCGTCATATTTTTTCCATTTGCTGCCTCACCTGTCAGCTGTTAAGACCCAAAAAGGATGCAGTGAAAACATCACCCATTCGCTGAGTGTGGCTGTTTGCTTACCCTGGAGATGAATCGGGAAAGATCTTCTTCAGCGAGGCAGTCACATGACTGACCATGGCCTCTAGGTCCTCCACAGAAATGAGAGAAAGACAGTAGCTCTGCCTGTCTGTCTCAAGTACCACCTGACAAGGAACAAAGCCTTTCTTACAACAGTGCTGCGAGAAGTGATAAAACCATCTTTACTGGCTGTCAATAATACACTCTGAGCCACACCAAAACCATAACTGCTTATGTTTTCTACTATGATATGTATTTCCTGAGGAAAAACGAAATTGGCAAGGGAAACTATTAATTAATTTTTTATGTAGAAACTATTTGGCCTAAAATGAGTGTGCTCGGGTCCAATATCTGTTGTTCTCCCATGATGCATCTTATATTATTGCTGTCTAGTGTTCTTGTATTTTCACATTACGACAATTCCAAAATCTTTGCAAACATCCTAAGTGTTAACTTAGTGTTAAGGACAAAGATTCTCCATTAGAATGTAGTGAAAGTGAAAGGGAAAAGCCTTGAGTAGAACTAAAGAAATGGTAAGAGGAATGCTTATCAATTCAGCAAATATTCAAGAGCCGATCCATAAACACAAACCATTAATAATTTTTACACAAAACCCAACAATGAAATAGAAACATACCACAATGAGGTTGAGGCACTCCAGATGATAGAAAGGGTTTCTCAAATGGGACAGAATAATAGACGCAATCAGGAGCACAAGAGTGACGAGTTTACGGAAACGTTCAGACATGTGTGCTTCCTCCAAAGAGAAGGAATATCCCCCTATATCACATATGCCGTTTCTGATGTCAGGAAACTAAATGTTTCACACTTTGAGGGAAAAAAAGTAACAGGATCTAACACATTAGGGCGGTAGGGTTTCTTCTGGTTGGGTCACAATACTGTGTCAGCCTTAATACAATATGGACAGAATGTGGATGATAAGTGACAATCTTGATATTTCGGTTGTGACTCAAATTTCCTGTGCTGCTTATCTAAAGATAGCAGTTCAAATTATAGCAGGCTACCACAAAAAGAAAGCTGCCTGCATCCTGAACAACACACAAACACCACAAAATGACAGCATGTTTATTTAAAGGATATATACTATCTCTAGTAATAGCATCATCCTTGATAAGTTATTGAATGCTTGACTGCAATGCGGAGTCATGTTATCCTGTGTTAAGTATCCTGTGGTTGACTAATGTCTTTTTTTTTACGCATCACCAACACCTCAGATGGCCCCTCCACAGTAGGAAAGTCTACAGCAAATATGTTCCAATATGTCACCCACTCATGTTTGTGGTCGTCATCCAGTGCAAAAGGGTTGTGATGTGTTTGTGTTGCAGCAACAGAGTTGTAACTGTTTGGCGGACATCCCAGAGAGTACATCAGATTTCATGGATCTCAGTTTACACTTGACTAGCCAGTCCAATACAACATCTGTCTGAATCAAAGCATTGTGGCAAGTAACATCTCCTTGAACTAGACAGACATATTACTGTTAAAATATTTGGCCACAGATAAGAAAAACAGAGACTTGACGCAAGCGATCTGGCTGGTGTTAAATCGCTCCTATCTTTTCATCACTTTTACTGAGAAACCAAATTCTGCAGTCTGTCATCATACAGGCCCTTTATTACCCCTGAAGCTGAGGTGATGGAACAAGAACCACCAAGACCACATCCTTATAATAATGATACAAAAAGGTGTACAGCTTTATCTATGAGGAAACTGATTTAGCCTCACTTTTGAAACTAAATGCATGCAAGGGGTCTGAAATCCAAACAGAAAATGCTTTACATAGCAGAGTCACTTTAAAGTGATATTACATTTTTCTGTTTGAAATAATATTACACCATACCTTACCGAGAGGCTTTGAATGTCATTGTCAATAACTACATAAATGTGAATGCAAAATAGGTTGGTGGACCACAGCATAATGTTTGGATAATGCTAGCAAATACTGTACAGTTCTGAGATAGCCACTGAATCTGCTTAACATGACAACTGCAAAACATATTTGCATGAAACACACTAAACAATGCAGTTCACTATTGCATGAAACACAATAAACAATGCAGTGCACTATTAAATACAGTGAAATACAAGAGATTATTTGTTAACCGTGAGAAAAATGTTACCTTTACGGGGCTTTCGATGGCAATGGCATAGATTTCCAGGTAGCTGAAGGAACTTTCCACCTGAAGTAAGAAATCAGACTGTGGTTGGGACTCAGTGACACCTAAGCTCTCACTATCATTACCACCATCACACACACTCACATATGGCTCATCATCAACAAATGAGAGAGCAGAGGTGTGCACAGGGAGAGGGAGAGAGAGTGGGGAGAAGGAAAGAGAGAGGGCAGACCATTGGTAGATGAAACTTAAACAGACTTCCCCGAAGGACCTCTGACCACACACACACACACACACACACACGCACACACACACACAGACACACACACACAATGACTCAATCAACACTGTTATCTGTTAGCACTTAGCTGTGCAACTAACTCCTCAGCACTTCTTTTCGTAAAGCATGGTGATTAAATGATTAAATATCCTTCATCTAACAATCAGTCGCACTTCTCAAGCTACTTTACAGAGTAACTTTATCTTCAACTTCACCCTTTTACACTGCTTTTTGGATCCCATTTTTGATCTACAAGAAAGGATTCCTTCCCACTGCTTTATAATGAAATATGCATTAAGCACGGCAGAGACTGAGGGAGGGACAGAGGGAGAGAGGGAGAGAGAGAGAGAGAGAGAATGCATACTTTGAGTTTAGCAAAGGTTAACTAAATGATCGATACAGTATTTATTTACCATTTCCCTAACAGTTTACATGGCAAGTATGAGGAAATTCTAATAAAAAAATCCTGTATAGAAGCCTATTTTGTTCAGAATGACTCTCTCTCTCTCTCTCTCTCTCTCATCCAGTTAATACTAGACTAGACCTGCTGACCTCTGCTGTTTGCTGTGTGCAAGGTCAGTAGAGAGGGAAATAGTGCCGGTCCTTCACTGGAGATTTTCCTCATGCCAAGAGAATGTCTTACTTGTAGCGTCATACTAGTCATTCAGCATGGACTCATTTCAATCCACACATTAATGGGGTAATAGGGGTATCATACGCACGCACGCACGCACGCACGCACAAACACATACCTTTACAGGTTGCTTGCTGTGAAACATATATGCTCTCCATTGAGTTATCACCTATATAAGGCAGACAGGAAGGCAAGAGTTAGAAAAGAAAAGAAATCACAGCCAAATTCAACCACATCCAAAGTCTGTGAGGTAAAGACCAATCACCAATCACATTAGATAAACAAAAGAAATGCAGTTCAGAAAGTCCATCTGCCTGCTGAGAGCCTTCTGAATCTGATGAGGAGTACATGTTATGGTAGTAGGCCTAATGTATGAACCACACTGAGGAGGAATACACTGAACTCAAAGGGCTTACAGAATGTGCTGTTTGTGATGCAGACACAGCACAAGAGTTTTAGAGAGGTTGTAATTAGAGCTCCATCTACTGGAGAAAATTGGTAAGAGACTTGATGACAAATATTATTTGTCAGACACTTCAAACAGAAAATTCAGGACTCCTTTAAACTTTCAGAGATTTGGTTCCATAAGGACTGTGTGTTCCTCTGTTGGTTCAAGAAAATAAACTCACAATGTAATTAACCGGAGTCAAATCCCTTGTTTGTGTACGCAAACCTGGCCAATAAAGCTGATTCTGATTCTGATATAAAATACCACACAAACAGGATATACAGTATATACACTCACCACTACTCTAACCTAGACAGATTTCATTGTCTCTTTCATGATCAGATCTCATCTTAGTCTGTTCTAAGACAAATTGCTGATATTCAGAGCTAATACAATAATGTTCATTCTTTAGAGACAGCATGTAGTTGCAATACAGCCTCGAAGAAGGTCTGTTTTAGTGTGTGGATGTTTTTTCCTCATCAACATTCATTCTTTATTAGAGACCATTATCTGAAGAGCTCTAGAAGGCATTATCTTGTGAGCATACTGACTCTTGTTACTTAATAACAGTAAAATAACCATAAATTGAAATATGTGCTTGTTTAAATAAAAAATAAACATAATAAATGCTTTGATAACTTTTGAAATGGCAACCACTGTTGCTGCACAGTGCTGTAAAATAAGAATGAAGACAATAAAAGGAAATAAATGAAACGAGGAGGATTCTGACTGAAGGCGACATTCAACATGTGTCTCATGAAGGCTGAGGGACCTTATGCATTATATATAAAATATATAAATATATATATATATATATAAAAAAAGAGTATGAATGCTATCTAAATGCAAAAATGTTCTGTATTTTGTAATAAATTGGTGCAGTGGTTATTACAAAATGCTGGCTTTGCTAATCTTCTTTGATAAAAATATAATAATATGCCATATTATGTAATAACTATAAACAAAATTGATGATTGATGATTCATAAAATTGTTACAGATATTATAAAACAGTTTGTTTCATGCATTTTATCATTAAATCACAATGACTGCAAAATCCATTTAAAAAGATCTGCTCAGTATATTTGTGTGCTACATTGCTCAAAAATACATCAACTAGGGGAGCCAGAGATGGTTGAATCTTTGGGGGAGCTGTGCTGCTAGGTCCCTCTCTCCCATTTGCTTCCTGTCGATCTCTGTTACATGGGGTAGCAGTGTCAACAGTGCAACCGTAGAGAGGAAGGTCAGCAGCTACCTCTGCAGGTGGCTGGGACTGCCACACACTCTATGGGAGAAGCAACAAGCTCCCTTTCAGCAGCCTGGATGAGGAGTTCAGGGTCTCTCGCACTAGAGAGGCACTACTCTATACACATGGGCACTAGAGAGGCACTACTCTATACACATGGGCACTAGAGAGGCACTACTCTATCGGGACTTCACGGACACATGGGTGGCATCAGCAGGCATCGTGGTGACGTAAATAGAGAACAGAAAGACATGAAGATGCCCGGGTAGTAGGGGTGTGAATCTCTCATGTAAAAGACGATACGATTCGCATCTAGATACATGGGCACGATTCGATACAAGATAAGATACATGTTTATAAAAAATGATTCAGTACGATTCGATGCGATGCGATTCGATGCAGTTCAAGAATGGAAAGCATTCTGAAAGATTTTTTATAATTTGCTCAAGGTGCACATTCATTTTATATTATCAGTTATCATGGTTGTCAATTAGGCAACAAAATGTGTGAATATGATGATCTAAACTGAGGTTTGTTTCATATACTGTATTGAAATGAAAAAAGAATAGTCTACATTTCAGTCAAACACAGCAGCCAAATACAACATACAAATACATTTTTATAGACTTTACAGATTTTATAGTTATATCTGATTGTTTTCATGGTAGCCTTGTTGAGGTAAGACAATACCGAAATAAAATAAAACAGTGCTTAAGACACTCTTGGCCTTTTCTCATATAGGCCTAGCCTACCCTACAAGAATAAAATAGGCCTACAAATCAATGAACTCTCAGGGCTTATTTTGTTCCAACAGTAGACCTAATGCAGAAACCTAAAATGCCACAAGTCTGAGTGAATATGAACAAAATCATTGGCTAATAATTTATGCATCGTTTTAGCAGCAAGGGCCAAATTATTATTTAACATTAAGGAAATCCCTTCATCAAAGGTAAGGCTACTCTACAGACTATTACGACGGAGTATTAGGGCCATACATGAAGGAAAAAAATATTTTTGCCATGACGAGATTAAACTCAACATGTCGACTTTAAAGTCGCCATGTCAACATTAAACTCGACATTTCGAGAGTAAAGTTGAAATGTAATATCGACTTTAATCTTGACGTATCGACTTTAATGTCGCCATGTCGACATTAAACTCAACATTTCGAGAATAAAGTTGAAATATCAGGTCGACTTTAATCTCGACGTGTCGACATTAAACTCAACATTTTGAGAATAAAGTTAGTTTGGAGAGAGAACGACCGCTCGGGACGATTGAAAGGGAGGACGAATGAAACAATGCAACAAGTGCAACAATGATTCAGTGTTCGAGTGCAACAATGATTAGACATAGCCCTATATCATGTGGACAAAACATAGAACATATTAACCTACGTTGCTCAGCCAAATACTTTGCTGTTAGGTCCTTATCACGGAGTTACAGGCGATAAATGCGATGGTCAAAAGTAGCCTAAAGGTCATAGCGGTTTATTTATTTATTGAAGGCCTATTATTAAAGTGTTGTTCTAAACATTTAGTTGTTGCATCTAAATGTTCAACTTCATGCTTATGCACTAGAGACATACTAGGCGCTCTCCCCAATCCTAGACTTTCACGTTGCTTGTTTGTAATGGACGCAAAACAGCCCATTGCTGAATGTCTATGGAGGGACGAATGAAGCTGTCCTCCCGACCACCCCATGTAGGCTAGTAGCCTACTTGCACAGATATGCACACAAAGTGCATAAATTAAGTGCATGCACACATATTCTCTCACGGGATCAAAATAGTATATATGCTTAAGCTATAGGCCTACCTGTGTTTCTAGCCTCCTATAGGCTACGTATTGCAGGTGAGACATGGAAAAGCAGTTTTAGAAAAATTAGTTTTGCCATGTTATCTATCCTATGGAGAGTGACGCCCGTGGGTCATCAAGGGCAGTTATTTGGATGTGCAGTAGCCTTAACCACGTAAAACAGAGTGAAATAACATTTTGTATAGAAACATTATATCATTGCTACATATATTTTTCTAGCTATTTAGCCTAAACAGTATTTCCATAACCGCGAGACAGCACTTCACGATGACGGCAATGATAGTTAACAGACAAGACGCAATCTATCTGAATATCTGCATATTCTGAATATCGGAATATATTCCGTGCCACGTATAGTTTTAAAACCAGAAGTGGGGTGAACGCGGTGCTTGGAACGTAAATGAGCGTCTGAGCGAGCAGAAAAGGTTGTGCACCGATTCATAACAAGTAAATCGATGTAACGACCGGTTCATTTCAGTTTTTTTCCGATACGGGGCTTCACGTATCGATGTAGCCGTATCTTACACGTTAAAAACGGATACCGATACGTATCAGTTAATATTTACACCCCTACCGGGTAGGGTTTAACGCCATCCCACAACCCTGCTATGGCCAGGCCCATGGCAGAAACACCAGTTAGTCCTGGAGGAGGTGTGGGCTGGGATTGAGGTGGGTATGCGGCAGCAGGTAGGGTGGACCAGGTGGGAGGGTGCAGAAGATCAGTAGTAGTATAGTAGAAGATCATCTCCTGGATCTCCTGGGGATCTGGCAGGCAGAACCCCAGTGAATTAAGTTCTTGGTCCAAAGCAACTGTCTGCAACGTTCTAGCAAACCTCCAGATCTGGGTCAAGCGTGATTCACCAGTGTGTCCTCTGTGCCCTGGAGGAGGTTTCCTTGAGCACATCTAGTAGCTGCCTAACAGCGCTGGGGAAGAGCCGCTACCGCTGGCAGCATAACCTGCTGCTAAAGACCATCGAAGAGAGATGTCTACCACCTGAGGAACACCCCCTTTTGCCATGGTTGAGAAGCAACCCATTCCAGTGGCCGGGCTGTTCACCTCTGTGTCAGAATGGGGGCTGCAAGTGGATCTGAGGAGGCAGCTCAAGTTCCTAGACCATGTCACATGGTACTCCTAGAGCAGGGGTATCCAAACCTTTTGACTCAAGGGTCACATTGGGTTTTGAAAATTGGCCGGCGGGCCACACAACAAAAATATAATGTGTATATAGGCTATATATATATATATAATGTTTTGTATAATGTAAATGACAAAGTAATTCTGTTGTAGAAAATGAATTTCTTAAGAAATACTGTTCATTTGATG
This sequence comes from Alosa sapidissima, assembly GCF_018492685.1. NCBI lineage: Eukaryota > Metazoa > Chordata > Actinopteri > Clupeiformes > Clupeidae > Alosa > Alosa sapidissima. Next base: position 4,387,958 of record NC_055967.1, read on the forward strand.
TTGTTTAATTAATTTATAAATGGTGCACTGTCACTTTAAGACTCTTTTGCCAGCTCCACTAGCCTATGGCTAGTGCTGTGTCTATGGCTCACAGTTTATAAATGGTCAGTAGTGGGAACTACTGTTGCCATCGCGATATCCTTTTAAAAGTTTCTTATAAAAACGAGATATCAATTATCAACAATAACAAGCCAGCTGGAACCTGTCACAGTCTCTTCCTCTTGTGCACGCTCAAATATGTTCCCAATTAAATGGAGTAGCATAACGTCGTTAGATCTGCTGCAATGGAGATAGGCCTACTATGTATCTTGATGTAACAAGCTGTTTTGACATTGACATGGTAAACGCTCTCTAAGAAGAGTGTGAAGCAGTTTGCAGTAGCCTAAAGTTAATCACAACGTTGTCTATGTTGGAATAGCGAGTGGCCTATGTTAACCTAAATAATTAAATGCACTGCAGGCCGGATTAAAGTTTGTGGCGGGCTGGATCTATGATAATCTAATAAATGCTCGGCGGGCAGGATTAAAGTGCGTGGCGGGCCGTAGTTTGGACACCCCTGTCCTAGAGCTTACAGTTCCCTGGGGGAACCGCATGGAGAAGGCATACAAATGGAAGCAGATCAAGCACCAGGAGCTTTTGGAACAGTGCAGGAGGACTAGCTGAAAGGCAAACATTTTGCTGCCCAGCCTGTGTATAAGGTTTACATGCTGTTTGGCATCACAGGGACTGCAAAGAGGAAAGCCATCAGGTTCTCAGGGCATCAAGCCATCAAAGATGTTTCCCAGCACATCCTAGGATGCATCATCAACTGAAGTCTTAGGTGAGTTGTTTCAAAGTCCGGCAGTCTCTTCTATGTGGACAGGAGAGATTGACAGGAAACGAATGATGGAGAAGGCCTGGAGTGGGATAGGGTTGGAAATAGGGTTGGAACCGAACCTGGGTTCCTGTGGTTGGGAATATTGTGCTAGAGCTCCCCCATTTCATGTATTTTTGACAAATAAAATGAACTAAAAAAGAATTTTCAGTTATCATGATTTATGATAAAATGTATAAAACAGTAACAATAAAATTTTTAGGAATAATAGGATCAAATTTGATTGATTAATAATGTCCCCCGCATCACCCGCATTTAGTAATAATCACCGCAATTAATGATAATTCATTACAAAATTTGGGATATTTTATTACATATTATGGGTTTTATTACAAAATAAAGAGAAAAAGCATTCAGGCTCTTTACAAATGTGGCAGATTATTACAAAATGTGTGTATTACAATAAAGTGATTGACATTTTACAGTTATTACATGATATGGTGTTTCAGACCTCCCTTTACTTAAACTGAAAGTGAAATCACACCCTACGTATCCTTGCAGATTTGACCTCTTCATAATCCATCACCCTAACTCATGACTTCTGACCTCCAGTCTCCATGAAAATAAGTGGTGATGGGAAAAAAGCTAAGGGACACTGATACACACACACACACACTGACTATTTATTCTGGGGCTTGGCGAGCGGCTCATATGTGATGTCTAAGAGTTGGGTGGGTGGGTGGGGAGGGGGGTGCTCACCAGAATGCGGTTCTCAGTTCGGCTTTTGGACTGAACCAGCATGACCTGCCGCATAAACTCCACCCTCTGCGGTCTCAACAGCTGAGTGATGGCATCTGAGAGACAGACAGAGACAAAGGGGACAAGCAGATATGAATACACACACACACAAGGTTTCACACTCAAACAGATATGAATGCGAATACACACGCAGACACACACACGGCTTCACACTCAAACAGATATGAATGCACACACACCACACACACGGCTTCACACTCAAACAGATATGAATGCACACACACACACACACACACACACACACACACACACGGCTTCACACTCAAACAGATATGAATGCACACACGCACACACACACACACACACACAGCTTCACACTCAAACAGATATGAATGCACACACACACACACACGGCTTCACACTCAAACAGATATGAATGCACACACACACACACACGGCTTCACACTCAAACAGATATGAATGCACTCACACACACGCACACCCACGGCTCAAACAGATATGAATGTTGGATGACATGAATGGATGACATTCTAATCTACATGGCAAAAGAATGAATGTTGCTTCCATCTACTATCAGAGAGACGTATCTCACGTCAGTGATATCTCACATCAGTGATATCTCACGTCAGTGATATCTCACGTCAGTGATATCACATCAGTAAAGCGTCAATGAAAACCATACTGTGCCATGCATGAGCACTAAGACTAGGGCGTGTATGGTACAACCAAGGGCCACTAGAGACAGGGCAGAACAGAGACTACAGGCAAACAACACAAGCAGTTCAGTGGTTACAGGAGAGAGTCGGCAGGTGGAAGAAGCATACCTTGAACAGAGTAAGGCACAGTAGAATGAAGCGCCATGATTTCAGCTGCGGTCCTCAGCCGGCCCGAACAAGAGGGGCGGCCAGCACAGGTCGTACAAGTTGTAGAACGTTAGGGAGAGAAACACACTCACACACACATCCTGCACCACATGCAGTGAACGGGCGCTCAGAGGGAAACCACAGTTTGCAAGAGGGCCTGACACAGGAAGTGACACAGTATAGGCCTCACCTTTAGCTTACACGTAAGAGCCAGTGATTCAAGAGACACCCCCGCACACAGGCTTCTGTGAAGACGACCGCGTCAGCTTCCTCTGTGAAAAGCCACCGTAGCTGTTTCACCTGGCAAAACTTGGAACAGAGGTGTCCGTCATGATAACACCTACTGTAAGGGGCTCGCAAGGACCAGATTTTGGAAATGGTGATAGGATATTTGGTCAGAGGGGTTCACCTGAGGTTGTGATAAGGAGGAAAAAAAACATTTCATTGTTTCTTACTGCATCCTGCTCTTGCAAAAAGTGGCATTATTTTAAATCAAGAAGTGCATCCAAACAGTTAACAAAAAGGATCTGAGAACAGTTGGGTTTAAGTCGAGATTTGAAACTGGCAGTTGAAGGACCTTTGATGAGCTGAGCGGCACAGCAGTCAAAAGCAGCTTCCCAGGTTTAGTTCTCACAGTATATATTATGGCTCTTGCATACTGAGCAAATACAATGTGGTCACTTGCTAACCTAAATACCTTTTGAATCATATTTGGCAGTGAGAGAGAAAAATGTGTCTACGAAAAGTATCGTTAGGCAAAGATTGAAAATTGTAAATGTAAATTGTAAAACCACACTTCTGATAAGGCCACCACTTGATATGTGATGCTGCAATCAATTGAGTGGAATTTATGACAGTAGTAAGAAATGTGGGCACGTCAGCATGTGGGAAAGTCATTAGATAGTACTTTTAACAGAATACCTGGTAATGACAGTCGTGACAGAGAAGCTTCTGAGAAGATACAATCTCTTAGGGTGGTATGCACATCCTTTTCAACTGTATTTCTAGTAACCACACATTTCATTTTACTCAATCATTCTCTGCTAAAAGATTGTCTCAATTTTCCCTTTTATGTATGGTATATAACCACACAAACGTTTCGTTAACAAATGTTATCGATAAATATATTAAATCGACTCATGTGTATAGGCTACAGTATAGCCTATACTTCCAAAATGACATGTATGCAAAACCCATTCATTATTCATGTATCAGTGTTTCCCACAGAATTAAATTCTATTTGTGGTGGTAAGTTTGCAGAATTAACTTGAATGCAAGTTTTTAACAAATTAGCACAGCGTGGTTATAACCAGATTTAAGCACAATGTAGTACAACCTGGAAAATCATTGTGTGGTGGGCCGCCATAAATAAGTCAATGTATGGTGTATCATTTGCATGTAAGGATATGCAAACACAGGGATATTAAAATGGGTATGTCAAATGGCATGCATTATAAAGCATTTGCATTATATATGTGCTTCCATAAATTCCATAAACTATAGAACATACATGCATGTAGGCTATATCTAGATCTATATAACATCCCAACGCCTTGAGACACCACGAAAGAAACAAGTTCGTAACATGCCAAGATAATGGAACAAACCACCAACAGAACTCAAGGGTGACAGGTTGGTCTGAATAATGAGATTAGGCAGTTCATCTCTTTTAGAGTTGACCTCCATCTGGTGGTGAAACACTGCAACAATCTCTATGCAAACTAAAAGGCCCAAAAAGAACTTTGCAACATGATTTTCAAAAAACCTTAAAATAAAGTGTCAAATGTCTCAATCCACAAATAAGTAAGGTACATCAAGTAATTTGGATACAGCTTGTATTAGTAGTAGACATTTCAACACAGCTGGACTTGGGACACCAGTGTGCTGCAGGGGGGGGAATGCAACCTATGCATCAACCAACTGCTGTATCAAAGGCAACTGACAAGAGGGAACTCACCATTCAGAAAAGAAACTGCCTTACATACATGTGTGCACACATTAAACATGCCAATGGGAAGCAGTTTTTCCCCATATTGTGAAGTATTGAGTGGAGTTGTGAAGCAGAACAAATAGTGGTCAACTCGAGCCTTGTATAATGACGATGTAAAATCATGTGTGGAGGTTGAGCTCAAAAGTCTGTGTAAACAAGAAGTGAATCATTAAGGGAATGGTTCCTCACAGCTCTCACTTTTCTTCACTAATAAGAAAACTTCATTGCAAATGTTTTCAGGACTCTTGTAGCATCACTGTGTTAAAGAAAACAGAGCAGCACACCAGACTAGGCCAATAGTTTCTTTTTTATTAGCTGTACAGCAATACATTCTCCACACCACCATTCTTCTCGGCCCTCAGACCCTCCCAATCCTAATAAATGTCTTTATATTGTTGGTTTTTCTGACCGTTGTAAAATTCACACAGTACAGCTAAGTACAAAATGCATCAACCTATAATTTTAAGAGCTTAACAAAACAAAGAAAAAAAAAAAAGAAAAGCAGTTTAAATGCAATTACATGTAGGAGGAAACTTCATTTTGAATTCAGCAGAAATGTTCGGATAGAGGACATAGTTTCCAATCTTTTTTTATGTTACCAAAAAGAGTGACAAAACTTTAGTCATTCTTCCCCCAAAAGCACTCCTTTCATTCAAACATCCCATGGTTGTCCACAATGTCTCCTTCTCAAAGCAACTTTACCCATAACAAACGTAGTCCTGACAAGAAACAGATCACGATCTAGCGCAGGGTTAGGAGACATCTGCTCACAACTTCCCATTCAATCTCTTAGAAAAAAAAAAAAAAAAAATCCTTCGTCACAAACATGAACAGAATTTAATTTACATTTAAGACCTGGAGCTGGTTCTACAAGACCGTCCGTCCGTACAATTAAAACACAGGATGTTTTCTTGAGATGCAAGTGACTCTGCTCAACCGTGTCCCTTTTCGTCCTTGAGGAGGAGTTAAAAAAAAAGAAACGCAAACAAACCAACACCGCAGACTGCTTCTCGCAAAGCGGCGATCGTGTTGATTCTCTCTAGACACATAAAAGGTGGACAATAAAAGGGTGGCGAGGTTGGGTCGCGCAAGGCCTGATGCTTTCTGAGAATGCAGAGTTAAGTACATGTGACGAGTTTTCAAGCTACAAAGGACAGAAAGAAAGGACGAGTGAAAGAGCCACGCTTGCCTACATGATTCATCTAAAGCATTCTGTTTTTCTTCTTTTTTTATTATTTTTTTCATTAGTTATTATAGAAACCGTGGAAGAGTTTCAACGTTCTCGGTACGTTCTCCAATAGTCTAAACGCCACTGTTAAAACGCCACTGTCCCACCCGCTGCCAGCATTCAAGGTCACCGAATCACTAGAAAAAAAGATTAAAACGCTCATAATAAAACAGAAAATAAAAATATTTACAAGCAAACTAGCCAACATTACCCTCTTCTATTTTTGTACAACGCATCAAACTGCAGGTCTTTTAAAAACTTAAATGGATGGATGAATGGATGCCACTGTTCCTGGCATGGTTGTCTGATGGTTGCCTAGCCACCTCAGCAAAGCCCATATTCAACTTACATGAGTGGTGGGGGGGAAAACAAACAGAAACACTGAAGCTTTATGTATGCAGTGGATAAAAGTTGTTACATTGTTAAATGTTAAAAGGTGGTGATCAGTGAAAGGGTAGGGTTACAGGCCCATCATTTACAGTAGTCACAGGAAAGGTCTTATCCTAGCCGTGACCAACTCATCGATGTCAAGGCAATGTCACAGCAAGGGTTTTGTTAGTCAAAGACAAAAATAAATCCTAAACGCGTGGGACACACTAGTCTGGATGGGTGTGCTGTCTCTTGACCCCTCAAAAACACATACTCACAGGCGCGCGCACACACACACACACACACACACACATACATATACACCTACAAACCTACTCTCTGCATACATCGTTCCCCATGCACAAAATGGCACACAGAAGAAAAGCTAATAGATCCAATGGAAACTGAATGAATGAAACTGGGTTGGAGGAAGGGAAGGTTGTTTCATGCAGAGGTGCTGAAACACACAAGTCCAGGACAGCTGCTGGAAACTCAACAGTAAATATGGAGAGAAAAATAAAAAAAAAGACAAAAAAAAAAAAGTTTGTGCACAGCTTAGGCTGCAAAAACAAAAGGAAAATGAAACGGAACAGTGAAGGTCAAAGTGGTAGAAGTGGTACATGAAGTCCGACAGCCGTGCAGGGTGGGACTGAGGAGTTCTGGGGCGGGGAGGGGATGAGGCAAGGCGACAGAGAAGCAGGAATAGGGGGAGAGGCGTCAGTGTGTTTATTTCTCTGTGTGTTAGAACAAGTGTATTTGTGTTTGTTTGTGTGTGTGCACACTGCATGTGTGTGTGCTGCGCCATATTGCGCCACCACGCGTGTCCCTGCCACCACACATCACCGGTCCATCATGCTCAGAATCATCTCTGGGGTCAGGTCCCCGTTGGGTGCTGCTTCCGAAACCGACAGCTGCACTGTTTCCACGGCGCCCTCTTCGGCCTGCACCTCGGCTGCGGGGGCATCCACCGCCGCAGCAGCTGCTGCCGCCACGGCCGCCGCCTCTCCTCCTTCGGGCTCCTTCTTCACGATGATGTTCTCTATGGCCCCCGTGCTCTCATCCTCCACCTGGATGATGGCTGCTGCTGCTGGAAGACAAACCCCAGAGTTTTCAATAAGACCACTGGAAGTCCCATCAATCAAACGGCAAAGTGGGAACTTCATTTAATGGTTAAAAACAACCTTAAAAAACATAACTAAAAAGAGTCGCATTGGGCCAACAACAGTTGAAACGGTTTGAAACAATTTGTTTACGAACACAACTATGCCCTCATGTAGGTGTGATTTACCTGCGGGTGCTTTGGTGGGGGTGGGGGAGGGCTTGGGAGCGTTCTTGGGGGGCCTGCCGCGTTTCCTCTTGACGGGTGGGGAGGCGGGTGCTGGGATGGGCACGGTGGGTGGGGCCTGCTCCACCTCCATCTCCATATCATCCAGAGCCTCCTCTTCCACCTCATCATCATCGTCGTCGTCGTCTTCGTCCAGATCGGGTTCGCCATGCTCGTCTGAGGGACACACAAAGTCACATGAGGACTTAGTAAAGACTACAGAGCCCATAAAAGCCCTTCTTTCAGTTGTGGCTACAGGAGAAGTTCACATGGTGCATATCTTAAGGAAAAAATGTGCTTCAGCAAGCCATTTGACACCATGCGTAGCTAAGAGGTACATGCAAACAAAGGCAATAATCTTAAGCAGAACACTGGCTTGTTGGTAAAACTGAGGAAACTAGTGAATGGGGTAAAAACATTCATGTGTAATTCGTGTCATGCAGTGGAAATGGAGAGAGAGAGAGAGCGCTCACCACTGTCATCATCGTCCTTCCTGCTGCGCATCTTCCTCTTCCTGCCACGGCCTCTCCTAGGAGGAGCCCCGTTTTCGCCATCGGTGGTGTCCTGGCCATTGCAGTTCTCTGCATGCCGGGCCATGGTGTTCTGGAACGAGACAGGCAACATGACGACTCGGTGTGCTAACTCAGCTATAGATCACTTACCAGAAGACTGAAGTAGATACAGTCATACTAACAGGGTAATACCTGCCTATTAAACAAACTTCTTACACATCAAGCGATTGCTTATATGGGCTTCTGACACACGGGTGTCTAAAAACATTTCACAGAAGAACTCATTACTTCCAGCGCTCCCACCCAATATCAAGACACCCATCCAAATGGCAAAGTAATCAATCAATCAATCCACCCATGACACTGGTCAGTGGAGGAGAGTCCTATTCTTACCCTGCGGGTGAAAGTCTTGCCACACTTGGTGCACACAAAGGAGGTGGGCACAAAGTTGGGGTCGTGGTAGCGGCGGAAGTGCATGTCCAGCAGCTGTTTCTGCCTGAAGGTCTTCTCACAGTGGCTGCAGGCGTACGGCTTCTCACCGGTGTGGGTGCGCTTATGCATCACCATGTGACGCTCCTGATCACAAAAGAACGCAAGTTAAATTCACATGTCAAGTAGAGTACGAGTAAGTTTCTATATCAAATGTGAGATCAATACCAATACTGTATTTGTGTCTTCCTATCCAGTATGAATTTGAGTGTGGAGGGGGGGGGGGGGGGGGGGCAAATCTGACCTGTCGGCATGCGTAATCGCACTGGTCGCACTTGAAGCGCTTCTCGTTCTTGTGGGACTTCTGGTGCTGGATGAGGGCGTAGCGCTCGTGAAAGACGGCCTCACAGTAGCGACATTTCCGGCCCTGCTCGATGTACGAGTGCTGTTTACGCAAATGAACACCTGAGGGGGTGGAAAGGTGTGTTAGCTGAGAGAAATGTGCTCAAAGTAATTGACCAAAGGGCTAACAAGAGGGAATCCTTCATTGACCAGTAATTAATGAGTGGATTGAGCCAACAGCTACAGCACACAAACTACTGCATTTACACTAAAAGTGTATTAAAATATGAGCAGAAGTATAAACTATGACTATGCATTCTAGTAAAAGCACAAGAATGGTGAAGTCTTACCCAAGTCACTCTTGCGGGCAATGACTGTGTCGCAGTGTGGGCAGTGGAACTTGGCCACGTTCTCAGTGTGTTTCTGCAAGATGTGCATCTTCATAGTGCCACTCTGGGTAAAGCGAGCGTGGCAGATGTAACACTCATAGGGTTTCTCCCCTGTTCAGATGAGGAGAGGACAGTCAGATACCACTCACAGGAAATAATTAATTACAGGAGATAAGAGATACACAAAACATCAGAAAGACAGATATACAGAGAGATATGGTGAAGACAGAGAGAGGTCCTGTTACTGACCGTCTCACAGTAAAGACTTAGAGTTATAAGTTAGAGGATAGACAGTTGGAGTGAGCGAGAGAGAAAGAGAGCGACGTTGAAGAGCGAGAGTTGGTGCTGCTGACGGGCTCACCTGAGTGTGTCCTCATGTGTCTCTTCAGCTTGTATGTGTCTCTGCTGGCGTAGCTGCACAAGCTGCACTGGAAGGGGCGCTCTCCGGTGTGGGAGCGGATGTGGCGCTTCAGCTTACTCACCTGTGGGACCACCAACAAATCGTCAGGGACAAGATCAGATCACACAATAGATCACAGAGGGATACATGAAAGAAAGAAAGAAAGAAAGAAAGAATGAATGCATGCAACAGGAATGACAACTCACCTCCACACTGGCGTAATCACACATAGAGCACTTGAAGGGCTTCTCGTGGGTGTGCTTGTAACGTCGGTGCCTAACCAGCTCTCCACTAGTTACAAACGCCATGTCACAGTCAGTGCACTTGTGTGGTCTGGTGCCTGTTCAAGAAAAACACAAAGAGCCATCAAACTCAACCTGACTTGAAAATAAAAAAAAGAAAGAAAACAAATAATAAAAATGTATACATCTTCATTTTCATCTTAGGTCATGACGGCTGCATGCGTAGCGTACCTGTGTGCGTGTTCAGGTGGTTTCTCAGCAGAGTGACTGTCCTGAAGGCGCGGCCGCACAGGTGACATTTGTGGGGCCTCTCGTCCGTGTGGCTCTTCATGTGGCGGTCCAGGTTGGAGCGGCGGGGGCAGGTGTAGCTGCACAGCTCGCACTGGAATGTTTTCTTCACACCTACATGTCAGATTTGGGTTAGGCAGGAGTCTTTTCATAAGAAAATGACCCATCATCATGTTTGACTACGGTCAAGGGGGTATTGAGTAACTGAAGTATTTCAGTTACTCAGCGCCTTCCCCAATTTATGCTACACATTCTACTTTAGCACGTCCTAAAACAGTATGCCACTAAAACTTACCCTTCTTTTTGATTTTGGTGGGTTTTGGTGGCTTCATGTTGCCCACCACCTTCTCGGCATTGACCTCAGAGAGCAGGCCCTCCTGCTGCTCCTCCTCAAAGTCGTACACAGACACGTCCATGTCCTTCTCCCCCTCCGTGTTGTAGCGCAGCTTGCTCTTCTTGCTCTTCTTGGTCTTCTTGGCTGGGGGCTGGTAGTCAGGGTCTTTGGCCCAGGTGGGGTCCTCGTTCTGTGGTTCAGTGATCATCTCCACGCCCTCCTCCTGGGCTTGAGGTTCCTCCTGTGGTTGGAGCTCGTCCTGCTCCACGGTCTCCACCTCTCCATTAGCACCGACTTTCACCACCTAGAGACACACCATAAAGTATAAATTTAATTAAAATGTAAACAGGATACAAGACCAACAATTAAAGTTGTTCAATTTTCGCTAAAAATTGACCATGTTCTAACTTAAGTACATAGCCAGTGTTGTAACTGTTGACAGTGATGATACCTATGGGAAACAGTGACACACCAATGTATTTATTCTTGGCAGCCACTCATTAGAATAGGCTATGGTGAACAAACCTGGAATCCCTCAGGCAGTGGTAAGGTGTGGCAGATGACAGGCTCTCCATCTTTGGGCATGGCGGTGGCATCCACCAGGGTGCCCTGCAGCTCCTCCACAGTGGCCGTGGTGACGGGCACAGCTGAGACGGGCACTTGCACCAGCTGCAGCTCCCCGAGGCCTAGCTGTTGCTCCTCCATGTTGACCACCTGCAGCGTAATGATCTGTGTGTCGTCCACCGTGGTCACTGTGGCCTCATGGGGTGCGCCAGCCACCCCGACCGCCGCCGGGTCCATCACTTCGGTCTTCATCTGGAGCAGTGTAGGGTCCAGGCCGTCCATGACCATCATCTCCACGCTACTGTTGACGTTCACCACCCCCTCCACCAGCTGGGCCTCTGCGCCAGCCTGCTCGTGGCCCTCCACCTGGGACTGATCCACGGCCTCCAGGCCGGCCGCCTGCAGCAGCTCTGCACCCACGTCTTCATCCTCGCGCCGCCGCACGTAGGTTTTGCACTCTTTGGCCTTAAAGGCGTCACCGGCCTCCTCCACTACCGCATCGGTCGGTCCCCCTTCCATGGGTAATACCTGTGGGTGCAGGTGACGAGTGAGTTTCTGATTCAACTGGTTTCCTGACCAACTAACTACAAGTAGTGACCCTGTTCTAAAAGAGAGTTGGTGTATTTACAACCAACCTGCTAGTGTAAATGCCACACTGACTACCCACTGCCACCCATCAATCAAAGACATTATGCCGACTTGTACAGGAACAGGATGTGCTTCTTCATCGTTACTTTTCCCTTACATACATTTTACCTTCACCAAAAATGTGTACTTCATCTTTGCTGTCTACACCTGCTTCTCTCTCCAAGTCTGGTTCCGCTGCATGAGCTACCTGCCTCACCTCTCCTTTTTTGCTACCTACAGCTCAACCTGAAAGAAATACAAAAGTGTTAGGCCTTCACTTCTGAACGTCATCACTTTGATTTAACATCAAAGCATATAACGCCATGATCAGCTAATGTTATGTAAAAACGTTCATCGCAATCAGCCCTGGAAAAAATTAATAGGACTTTATTACTTTCTCGCGTTGCATTTCGACTTGTAATATTGAACTAAAACTCCATATTTTTTGACTTCCGAGTTTCTGGGCGTTGCGGCAAAAATGCCAAACACCCATAAATCCATCAAGTATAGATGTAATCATATTATAGTATAAACCCCAAGTCTATATGCTGACTTCGTTCTAAGTGACATGTGGATTCTTGTGGATGGTTAATCGTGTTTTTGTACCACTACCAGCCGGGTTGTAGAGGGAGCTCTCCGCCGTTTTTATCCTTTCCCTCGTTTGTTGCTTAAGGTAGTCTTTCAATAAGAGCGGTCACTGGCACGGTGATCTGCACCGAGCTCATCGTTTGCGGCAATTTTATCTGGTCAAATGGAAACAGATCGCTAGCTTCGGACAGGGCAAGTGAGTGAGCGGAATGCGTGTTGAGCAAGTTAACGAAAATGGCCATCGAGGTCATTTAGCTATGCATCTTCCTCGTTTGATTTCGGGCTGCGCAACAAGCTAGCGCCAACGAAAAATATGCTAACTGGTTGACGTTAGCATTTTTAGGTTAACGCGAAATTCTGTCCAACTTGTCTCTTGACGGCATACCAACTGCAATATCTGTTGTAAAAGTGTTTAATGGATAATTTAAATACATAGAGTGGGCGTTTTGATGCATTATGAACTTCTTGGTTGAACTGGGTCAAAGTCAGTTACTTGTTAGCTAACGTTAGCGCTGAACCCAGGAAGGACTCATTTGAATCGAATTTGCTCAGTTAGGAGGGGCGCGAACAAATTACCGAGGCAGCTAAGTAGCTAGCAGGCTAAGCTAACCTGGCCGTTGGCCTATTGTACTAACCATTCGCGAGTGCTCAATTTATGTGGATGTTTTAAATTTAGTTTCACTTTGATAAAATTGTTCGCATTTGTTGTATTTTTTAAAAGTCTTGCCTGGGTGGATAAGTTGTTAGCAACCTAGCTAAGTAGCCAAGTTAGCTAACTAGCTTTACGTTGGACTGCTAACGTTAGATGTAGAAACGGCGGGTTTCTATCACTGGGAAAGACAGGAAACAAAGAGAAGAAAAAGAAAATGGACGCCTGGCCTAAACATTCAAGCAAACATCGAAGTGGATAAATATCGAATCTCGCCGAAATGCCAACTGATATGGGTTAAATAACACTAAATACGTGGACATTACCCCGAACTTCTGGGTTATAAATGTTTTTTGCTAAATTTTCGATAACGATAGAGGGAGACAAACACCCCCCGCCAGCCGCCTGGACTGGGAGCCCCATCGTGACACCTAGAGGCCGATTAAAGCTCCTGCAAAACTCCCCCATTTTCTAGAAAGTAGTGCTGTTTTACCTGCGTTCCCTTGTTTATTCTCTCGTTGAATTCGATAGAAAGCCCAGGGTTTGTTCTTTCTTCTGTCCGAGATGGTGTAAAAATGCGTCCTTCTCCTCCGGTGGTTTTAATCCTCTCCCGCTTTTGCAGAGTAGGCTCCGCACAAAATGGCGGCCTCAAGCGGTGGATGCGCTTGCGCGGCACGCAGGGGGGCGGTGGCGAAGGGGAGGGCTGTAAACACAGCATTGTGGGGATTGGCCATTTGGGGCGCTACTTTTGAATTGCACCTTTATGGCCCAACGCTGGGAGTAGGAACAGCCATGGGGAAGATCTGTTTTGGGCCAGTGGCCGCGTTTTAGTGTGTCTTCGTATCTATCTGCCCATCAAATAAGCTGAAGTCATTGCATCAGACAGATTTATGCGGGCAGATCATGAAAAGGACTAGGCTCAATATAGGCATCATGATTGAAGACAAAATAAAAACTTAATGTATGCAAAATTTACTAGGCCTATTTGGATTTCACTTTTGGTTGAAGGCCGTTGTTTATTTCAAAAATAGAGGCTGCTGTATATGTCAGGTATTATAGGCTATTCATAGGAGCCACGATTCAGAATGTTTTACAAATATTAACTGATTATTTATTAGGCCTATAGATAGGTTTTTATTTATTGTTTGCAAAAAATCAGACTTAGACAAATATCTTTTTAAAATTGTGTTTTAATGGTTTTCTTTACACTTGATGTCAGGCAAGATTCTTGTCAGACAATATACATTTTATAGAAAAAAAAAATCACTTAAATGCTGCACAATCTGTGAGTCTTAAGGAAAATATACTGAAATCTTTGATGCAGTTTGTCATGTTGCACCGCAATCATTAACTCTTAAATAAAGTCTTAGCATTTCCCCCCCCCCTCCCCTTACTTTGAGGCACTTGTTCATTAAAGAGGCTATTCAGCGCCCATTTGAAAGTCTGACAGAATGGGGAAAATAAAAGTAGCGGATCAAATAGCAAATAAAAAAGTTCCAGGCTCTCTCATAGAGCCCGTCTCCCTGTCCTGTCATCTTGGCAGAGAACGCCCCGAGTTGGAGGTTCTCGGTGTGCATGCAGGGGCCGACCCAGAGATCATGTGGTCATAAGAGGTTGTCTGTTCCTGTTCTGTAAAAGGCCAAGTCCACCACAGTTTACACATTTCTACAACAAAATAATAGTTCTGATTTGAGAACAAAACAAAAAACATAAGCTTCATCTCCTTTACAGCAGAAATAATCTTCAGTAAAACGCCAGTGGCTTGAGTCATCAACAAGTGTATTGTAAGTTACTGTGGCTTCGGCACCCTTGATAGTTCTGCATATAGTCTGAGTATTTAAACATTTCAACTAAAATTACAACACATTTAGAAAACACATATTCTTCCAATTGAATATATTCATATATATATATATATTTATATAGATTCATATAGATTCTTCTTCTAAAGCATACATATTTGACAATATAGAATGATGGCACTGTGATGCTTTAGTGGTCCCTCCCCCCTCCAGGTCCTAATGGTCTTTTATTAAGGTGTGTTTGAGGGAGGGGGGGTCTGGGGTGTTGTTTCCATCCCTCCAGTCCCCCCACCCCCAAGGAGTGATACCAATCACACCACCCCTCTTGCATTACCAACTAACATTCTTCAACAAACACTCACACCAAGCACTCCACACAGTCGTAATTTTGTCCTCACCTCAAAAGTCAACCATTTCGAAAGTGCACTCCTCCCCAAATAAAAGACAAAGTGAACAATAACACTCCTACCCTATCCCCCAATATGCTTCACCCTCAATCTGCGAGCGGGCATCCAGACTGTCGTCTCTTGCATCTGGTAGTCCAGCTTTTTGTCTGGATGCTGTTCTAAAATCACGTGTCCATGTTCTGGAAAAAAGGCAACACCATCGGGCCAAATACTAAGGCAGCAAAACCCTCCATCCTCTTCTGCTTTCCGCAACATTTCACCCTCCTTCATCACACTTTGCCGTTATCACACCTTCCCCCTTGTAACAAATGTTATTACAGAATAATATACAGATTTATAATTGTGATTACTCGTCAGCTTGTGGGTGGGTAAATAATTAATGTCCGTGTCCGTGCTCTCTTGATCTTGACTGCCTCACTTACAACCCCATGTCAGAAAATAGGATACAGTTACAGCGTGAAGTCCATGCTGTGGGTCAGCTTGTTTTCACCCACACATTTACAGTGTAGTGATTTCTGTCATCACCTGTCTCTTTGAATTGGCAACATTGGACAGACACAGCTGAGTTGACATGGTTCAGTTGTGTGTGTGTTTGTGGAGATTTAAGGGCGTGGCTGCTTCCTGCCGGATCAGAACGCTGTGCTGGCCATGCTGCCAGGGGCGAATAGTCGGGCCACTCCGTCCTGCGACGACTCCACATGTCGGTGGGCCATTTTGCCTTCCTCACCTACAAATGATAAAGGTCAAATGTCATCATCTGCGCTACTTTAGAGATTAAACTGATCAAATATGTTCCTCACAGCTTATGATCATGCTTTCCTTCCCCTTCCCCCAAATGCTTCTGTTATCCATTATCAGATAAACATTCTATTCCACTCCATTCAGTTCTACTCACTTTCAGAGGCACTATGCAACAATGTACCACTTTTGGATTTTTATTACAGGCAACTAGCACTGTTCATCATCTTCAAATGACTTTTCTTCGACCCATATCCTCACTGCTGCTTTGGGTCCCCCTTTACCTCCAATTTCATCTCATCGCCTCTTTCCCTCTTCTGCACAGCTCTCATCTTTCACTCACCCAGCACCAGCAGGGCTTGCTTGGCGGCATCCCTCACATCTTCCTTGTCAGTGCGACACAGGTAGACCAGCTGGTCGATGCTCTCTTTGGCCTGTCGGAGAGAGAACATTTGTTTACATGCAGGTACTTGGGAAGCTTGCTAGTCCCCGCTATTGGTTCACTCTACCTTCCTACAAAGGAAATGTATGTTGTGGATCTACAAATCTTTATTAACCGCTTCAGGATGAGGAGAGCTGGCTTTTGTTAAAGGTGAAGGTTGAAAGATTTAACAATCTCAAATGTGACAAAAGTTCTATGGCCACATCTCTGGTCCATTAGCATCATAGATGTGTACGCATAAGAAAGCTCTTTTATGTACAGATACCACAGGGTAACTCTGTAAAATGTGCATCTGAACATTTTACATAATGTACAGTATAACATAATACATTTTGGATATTGTTAGTAGCCATGTTAGTTGGATGTGCATGTTGGATATAGGGAAGAAGTGCAGTGTGGCTACTGACCCTCAGGCATGCAAGTGCTTTGCATCCACACACTCGCGTCTCCAAACTCTCATCTTCTAGAAGTTCCAGGCAGCTCACCAGTGCCTGATGAATAGATTGAAAACTTGTCAGTGTCAGCATGAGACATCATGTAAAATTACTTTTAAAAACACAAGCTGTCATCAAAGGTTTTCTTTAAGAGCATGGCTTGTAGATCCTGTGTTCACAGATAGGGGCAGTGTTGCATGGATGTGCCAATTTTCTTCACCCTAGACCACAGTCGTGACCGTTGTTTTGTAACAATAGAAGGAATGCCAGAGATGGCTATGTTTGTGTTAGATCATGAAAACATTGCCACACTTGCCTGAATGTGCTATTCTTTTCCATTCAGGTTCCTATTGTAAACTCAACTTTAAAAACCCTCATTGGTGATGACTCACTTTATCAAGTGTGTTATCAAAATGTGCAATGCCACCTGGTTTAAAAGATTATCATCAAGTGGTGACTTCTGGAATGGCCTCCTAATGTCTAGCCATATGTATACACAACTAAATCAATGTGTTTGGTAACTTTGTGGCTTGCACACAAAGTAGTATACTTTAGCACAATGCTGATATGCAGTTGCTAGAAATGTATGCATCATAATTGGACATAATTCAATACTGGAGCAAGAGATACTATGAATGCTCTTAAAGTCAAATAGATAGCCCAGATAAATGGAGCTTAAGGATAACAGCTCTTCACAGATACAACTCTTCTGGTAAGCTGTTACACATTGTATCATTCTGAATAGACCTTTTGTAAACACTGTTGAGTCAGTATCAGCACATTCTTAGGATTAATATTTCACAAACCTACAATAGCTTAGCATTTACCGTTTTGACAACTGTGCTCAGTTGTACTGAGTCCAGGAATAATAAAAACATGATAGTATTATGAAATTGTCAAATATTTAACTTCCATTCACAATTAATAACAGGCTGTAAAACGGTGCAAAGCCAACTCCACAAATCAATGTCAATTTTATTCTGTTGTTAATTTAAAATGCCTCACATACAGGTGCATCTAATATCTAATATTTTTTTTCCATAGTCTATTTCAAAAAGTGAAACTTTAATATAATTTAGATTATATAGTATAAGTATATATACTCTTTTGATCCCGTGAGGGAAATTTGGTCTCTGCATTTATCCCAATCTGTGAATTAGTGAAACACACTCAGCACACAGGTGAACACACAGTGAGGTGAAGCACACACTAATCCCGGCGCAGTGAGCTGCCTGCAACAACAGCGGCGCTCGGGGAGCAGTGAGGGGTTAAGTGCCTTGCTCAGCCGTGCCTACTGGTCGGGGTGCGAACCGGCAACCCGGCAACCCATAAACCCTTACAAGTCCGAAGTGCTAACCAGTAGGCCACGGCTGCCCCAAAAACATTCATTACATTCATTACCTTTTTTGTTTTAATCTTGATTATTCTAATATTGATGATTAATGTATTATAAATTCTGTATTGTAATATTTTGAGATGCTGGATTTTTGATTTCCATGGGCTGTAAATTATAATGTTTACCTGATAAGAGCTCTAATCAGATAAATAAGTCAAAACACCGGCAATGGTTTCCTGAGCCTTTCATCAATGAAAGGGCAATAGACTTTTCCACGATTCTAATTTTCTGAGATGCACCTGTAATTCAGTGAAGGGGTATGATATTTTAACATGGAGTGCCATGTGGGACACTGTGTGTGTGACCTTTCTCTGAGCTGGGGCTGGTACGATTAGTCTAAGTTTTGATGTGCACGGGTCAGGACGGTGCAGTTGCGTTTTGTTTACCCGCTCTCGGTGGCGCGGCTGGTCTGCCAGGCTGCGGAGCAGGGAGCTGGCGGCGCTGCACACCTTCCCGCGGGGGTCTCTCAGCAGCAGGCTGACGGCCCGCAGGCCCTCCCGCTTCAGGCTGCTCTCCGGGGGCCTCTTCAGCGCCTTCACCAGTGCGTCCTGGTCCCCACACTGCAGACACTGGACCAGCCACACTGCAAGTGTGTACATGAACACATAAACAGAGTTAACCATAGAAATACAGACAAAGGTCACTAACTATGTCCATACATACACAGGATACAGAAACAAGAATGAATGAAATAAGTCTGGCCATGGGAAATGGGTAGTGGGTAGGTTCATTGGATTAAACATATTGAGAAGAATAAGGTGACCCTGGGGCTGACTGATTGTTTGACTTCATTACTGTAACTGAGGGTGTGTGTATGTTTGTTGTTATTTTTTTTTTTGGGGGGGGGGGGTTAAACCACTACCACACACATAGTACATTACATTTACATGCAACAGAAACACAAACAAAGCCACAACAATGAGTGAAATGACTTGGGAGGAATAGGCTGATTCACTTGATTAAAAACGGTTGAGAGTAGAGTTACATTTTGAGAAGCTGACGGCTGAGACCGAGACTAGGTGATGAGGTGCTAATGTTGCCATCAGGGTGGTGGAAAAACACCCATCAAAGCTCATTAGTTTGTGAATACAACACATTCACACACCCTCTCAGTCATGAACGGTGAGATGAGTAAGAGCAGAAGGCCCGCCTCCACAACCGCTAATCCTCTCATATCAATACCAACTGAAGAGGTCAGGAGGCCATGATTCAGTACAACACACATTGATTAGTTAAAACAATCTCATCATTCTGTTGTCTCTCTGTGGCAGTCTTTCTCTCATCTTATTATTCTGTTATACATGGAATTCTGTCAATAATTCACGAGGTTGTGGCAATGAGGAGCTGTCAGTAATAGGCACCTATATGGACCTAAGTTATAGGAAGTGACCATTGGTAGTTGTGGCAATGAGGAACTGTCCTTAACCTAGCAGTCTTTCCATTTGTCTTTTTCATACATACAAGCATTCACTCGCTTACTCACACACAGACAGATACACACACACACACACACTCACCCTCCTCAGCCAGCTCAGTGACGTGTGTGTCCAGATCGATGACTCCCTCAGCCTCCAAGTAGCTCCAGAATTGGAAGAGCGTGATCATCTCTCTGGTCCTTCCTCCTCGTCTGGGCAGCCTCCGCTCCAGCATTCTCTCCACCAGCCGCAGGAACACTGGCCCCCCAACACACCAGCAAAGACAACTTCATTACGCCAGTCGGCACAAAACAGAGCAGCACAGTTTGACACAGCCTACTAACTGACTTAGTTACTCATACAGCGAGGCCATTGTGACAGACTTTTCAGACAGACAAGAAGCGGCTGAAATGTGGACTGTTTTGCTTGACTATATAGAAGTAATATGATTAAGGAAATACTAGTGTATTTCCATTGTATCTGAGTGATGATAAATGTCAGCATATGGGAAACTCCCTAAGAGTTCAGCATATAACTACCTAAGAGAACAACACACCCATTTTCACAGACATGTCGACATGCAAATGTCATGTGGTACGCATACACACGCTGACTCTTCAACATCTATGACAACGCTACCTCATGAATGCTCTCTCACCCACACACACACAGACAGACAGACACACACGCCTGCATACACTCATTCAATTCTCTCACGCACACACACACACACACACACACACAGAACAGTGCAAGTAAGTGAGGCCACACCTGAATCAGCCAAGCTTGCTGCTCGCTCTGGTAGTCTGCTGGAGTAGGTGGTACTGAGCGCGTGCAGAAAGGCCTCTGTGGACGTGCTGTAGACACCACCCTTCTCACTGCTGCCATCCATACACTGCTTCCATAGCAACACTGCCCCCTGGCACTGATCTAGCTGGGGAACCACTGCTCCAGAAAAACAAGAAGAGGACAGGAACTTCAGTTCTCAAGTACAATTCATAAAGCTCTACAAATCAATTAACTATAACTTCTGTTATTAAAATATTCTCAATCCCTTATCCCAGCAGCACATGTTAAGTATTCATGAGGCCTGGTGCACAAATGTGATCATTCACAGTGCATAACACTTTTGTTCACCTTTATAATAATAATGCACTCATCAGTGTCGGTCACAGTGTACTCACCCTCTTCAGGCTGACTCATGCCCTCTGTCGAATCTTTGGCGACTCGTCTGATAAGCTCGAGCACGCGGGCCTCCCTCAGCAGGCGGTCCAGAGCGTACATCTCCCCACAGCGCAGCGGGCCAAATGTGCCCAGGCGCTACACAGCGTACACACACACACACACAGCAGAGAGAGAGGGGCAGAGAGACAGATGGAGAGAGTGAACAAATAAGAACATATCATTATGAAAGGTCAAAGAAAAACAGCAAATCTGAATAAATAAATATTTTTTTATTTTACCTTTATTTAACCAGGCAGATCATTAAGAACAAGTTCTTATTTACAGTGATGGCCTGACATCTGATAAATGTGATAACTTGTCTGTTATTACACAAAGCTCTGCAGTTATCCCTTTCTTTCACCGATCACGGGTTGGATTATGTACTGTTAGCTATTATAACACCAGTCTGGATCCTAATCATGATTGTAAATGAACCGCAACAGAGGCTCGTCTGGATATAATCACAGGTAAGTGGCGTAGACAGGCACCGGCTTGTACTCACCAGTAGCTGGGAGCTGCAGTTCCTCAGATGCACCAGCAGGGTGCGGTCTAGAGCCAGACATGCTGTGCTGAGTGGGCCGGAGGGAGACTCCCAGCAGCGCTCCTCACAGCCTTCGTCTTCACCCGCACTTTCATCAGCTGGCCGCTCACTAAACACAAGCGAAACACACACAACACAAGTGCCATCAACACACTGTACATGCCAATTACAACATAGAAATACCTATGCATCCATTCACAAAATCATACCTATTCACCAGTGCAAGCAGGCACACACATACACCAAGAACAAAAATGCACACATCAGCAGTTGACCATATGGAAGAGGCAACACTAATGTGGAACACCCAGTTTTTAGATTTGACATAGAGACATTCTCTCAAGTCATTCAACTTTACTCAACCACTTGAACTTCCCTCAGCAATCATTGTCAACAGTGTCCCATTTCAGCCAGTAGGTGGCACTCAAAGTACAAAGATCCACATGTATGAATGGGGAGTCAAGAGGCAGAGCCAAGGTTGGCAAGCACACACAAGATCAGTGGAGATGGGTGTTAAAGGCTTTGCAGCAAAGTCCCTCAAAACACTTCTGTTAGATATTGGTTTTCGAGGACGATCACTGTAAAGAGCTGTAAGGAGTTGTCTGAGGCTGCTGAAAAGGCAAGCCAATGGTTATGGCTAAGGCGCGCCACTCACAGACTACTTGGGGACATGGTATACAACCTGAATGGACTTAGAGATATGTGAAATCTGTGTTTCTAGAGTGGTACTTCTGGTTGATGTCTCTGTTTGTATTATGTCCAACCCCATCATGAGGGTGGAGGTGGGGAAGGTCCGGGACGCCAGACACCACTGTTGAGGCGGTAATGGTAGTTCCATGAAACACTGATGAAGGAAGCTGCCTGCTTGATAACCCTAGTGAAATGCTCTCGGTGTTGGTGGTGTGTCTTTGATTGGGCATTTAGACTACTGGTTGTGGATGTTGTGCCCTGATGGAGAGTCTTAAACGATGCAGCACGTCTGCGACTGCCACAAGCCAATTATGTGTTGTTGTTGAATCTCGTATCATGCTGTATAATGTGACATAAGCTTGGCTGATCGCCCACTGTGGGAAATCCCCTACTGATAGCACAAGGAATGTAACACCTTTCCTATGTATATGTGGAAGGAATTAGTCCCCTCCCGACACCGACACACACACACACACACGTTTGCCCAGTCATGGTGAAAGTGCGGGGCGGCGGTTGTTTGGGGAAGTCTGACCTGTCCGTCCCACTCGGCCTCCCTCCTTCCTCCTCCTCCTCTTCCTCCTCCTCTAGGTCCGACGTGTTGAGGAAGTCAAAGCTCTCGAGTGCCGTCTCCACCGTCAGGCTGACGCTGGAGGAGCGGCTGCGGCTACAGCCCTACACACAGACACACACACACACACACACACACACACACACAGAGAGAGAGAGAGAGAACACGCGCGAGAGACATCAGATCACACACATTGTGGGTTTTGATTAATTGACTGAATCCTATTCCCTTCCAAAAACTAGATTCAGGCTTTTAAATTTACATTTACATAATATGGTGTGGGTGTGGGTGTGTGTGTGTGTGTGTGTGTGTGTGTCTCTGTGTGTAGCATTTCCAAAAACTGACTGAATACCATGCACTTCCTCAATCACATTAATTTCTCATGAAACTGAATGACCAGTGGCTTGGGCGCTTAAGTGCTGTACAGAAATGACAATTAGCCAGCATATTGCACTATAGCCTTTCCCAGGCTGGCAGGCCAAGGTGGAAGGGACTGGCTAGTGGGTTAAGATGGTTATCCAAGGGGTCAGCCAAGAGGGCAAATTTATATTGTGTGTGTGTGTGTGTGTGTGTGTGACAAGAAGGAGACACCCAGCCCCAGACCCCCTCCCCACACTGCTGGGCTGGAACATCTAAGCCACGGAGGCCGGAAACACCGCACCCTGAATGCAGTCTCTGGAGAGTCAGGCAGGCAAATAATACATTTCCCACCTCTCCTGACACACACACACACACACACACACCCCTCCAGTCTCCTTTTTATTTCCCTTCATGACTAAGCCTCATACTCACACACACACACACACACACACACACACACACACACACACACACACACGCACACACAGTAAGTAATTAAGCTTGGGGACTTACCGACAGTGCTTGTTCCAGTTGTCTCAGCTCCTGTTCCAGGACCTGCAGCTCTGGAAACTGCCCTCTGTAATCATCCAGAGAGGAGATGACGCCAGTCAGCGCCTCGTCCAGCCCAATGTCCACTGTCTCCTCCCCCTCACTGTCCGAGGGCTTGGCCTCTACTGCGGGCCCAGGCTCCTCCTCGGCCTCCACCACAGCCACATGGGCCCTCACCACCATGGCCTCCGGCTCCTGGCTCGGAGCGGGGGACTCAGTCCTGGGAAAGGCCGCAGAGTCACCCTGCTGGACCAACGCCTCCTCAGTCCGTGACGACGAGTCCATTGACCTGGTCTCCTCTGAGAAGGCCTTGGAGCTGATCTCAGAGTCAGCCTCGGACGCCGGCTCTGAGGGGAGGTCCGGCTTGGGCTCGGGCTGGGGCTCATCAGAGGCCGTGGTGACGGAACACGCGTCCGAGTCCTGCTGCCCCGCGGGCAGCTCCTCGGAGGACAGGGCCTCGTTACAGGAGCTTTCTGGCTCCGATGCAGTGCTGGGTTCCTGGGTCACCTCCACTGCGGTTGCAGGCTCCGCCCTGACTGGCATCTCCATGATGATGTCGTTGACTGATATGCCAGACGCGACCGAGGCCACCTCAGATGGCTCGACCGAGTCGCTGGTCGACCTGTCCGTCAGAGCGCCATCCACGCTGCTCTCGCTGATGTGACTCAGCGAGCGCGAGTATCGGGCATGACCATTTGGCATCTCCGTCTTCCCAGCATCCACGCCGGCGGCCGCTGCTGCTGTTGTTGTTGTTGTTGCAGCTGCCAACGCCACAGGGCTGGCTTTGACTTTCACAGTTGCAGTCTCTTCCTCCTCCTCCTCCTCCTCCTCCTCCTCCTTCTGATTGGCTAGGCGGGTGGGGGTGGAGGTGGCGGACTCGCGCGGGGCAAAGGAGATCTCGATGGCCGGGGCGGACGCCTGCACCTCTGGCTGGACCACGTTCTTGTTGGTGTGGCGTAGGCCCAGGGAGAGCTGGGGGCTGGACGAGTCGTCGGACGACTCGGAGGAGTTGGACCAAGCCGTGCCATTCTCCACATCCTCCTGTCGCCGCAACATGTTCTGAGAAACAGAAAGAGACAGAGGGAGAGAAAAGCGAGGGGGGGCAGAGAGAGAGAGAGAGAGAGAGAAATTGGTGGGGGATGGGGGGGTGAGACGCAGAGGTAGAAAGAGAGAGAAGAAGGGAGTGGATGAGAGGCAGGGTGCGATAGAGAGAGAAAAAGGCGAGACAGAGAGAGAAAGAGAGAGAGAGAGACAGAGAAAAAGAGAGGGAGTAGGAGGTAACATACATAGAGATTAGAAAGGGCATGACATGCTGTGGGTCGGAGTCTCACATGGACTCCCTATGACCTCCCTCTATTTCATAAATGAACATGGTGGAGGAGATGAGGGAGGGGGATGCCACTGAATGGGTGTGAGCTGCTGTAAAGTGAGAGAGCGGCAGCGATGCAGAGAGAAAGATGGGGGGGGGGGGGCAGCGGATGTGTGGAGCCTTGCCGTCCATCCCTCCGCGCCTGGTGACGCCCTCGCTCTCGCTCTCTCCCTCACGTGGGCCCCATTACGGCCCAGACGAGTCTGGCATCTGGCCCAGAAAGCAAACAGCCTCCCTGCTCCCTTTAATTGAGCTCCCAGTTATCCAGTCACCGCCTCATTGGGCAAGCCTGGTTGTCCCATCAAAACAATAAGAGCCCGTCTGACCACTTAACTGAAAGTAGGCTCTGTAAGCTTTCTGTGAGAGACGGCCGATTTATGACAGATGGGGAACTGAAGCGACTCGACTGCAGATACGCACCAGTGACACCAAGTACATAAAAACAATGAACATTTTGCTCAACTGTAAAACAAAATGTACTATGTGTTCTACAAGGATGGTTGATAACAAGCATGAAAAAAACTAATACACACATACACACACACACACACAAACACGAAGGACATTTGATAGTTCCAAAACAAACTTACAAGAACTACACACACATTAGAATTCCTACAACTATGACTACTACTAACAACAACCACTGACTACAACTACTGACAACTATTTCTAAAGTCGATCGATGATGTTTTTTCTCACTACAGACCTCCCGTGTTGGGGGTCTCTCTTTTGACGGGAGGGACGGTGTGGCAGGGGAGGGGGGGTCCTCCCAAAGGACTTACGTGTGGTTGTCCGAGATGGACGGAGGTGACGTCGCTGCAGGAGCAGCTCTGCGAGAGCTTCTCCGCCAGCGTGTCACGGAACACGTCCAGCAGTGACCAGCGCTGCTTGGGCGCCATCCCCCGGGGAGCCGTCTATGGGACGGGGGCAGGGGGATGCGGAGCGGTGCGTGAGGCAGGCGTGCAGGAGAAGAGGGAGCCATGAGAAAAACGAAACAACGAGACACTTCCGGGCCAGGTGTGGCACACTAACTACACAGATTCCATAAGGCTGGAACTCCTAACACTAATGGCAGCTAATGCCGAAACCGCTTGAGGCCTCGTACAGAAGCATGGCGCCTAAAAGGTCAGGGGGTCAGGCCCCGTAAAGGACTCTGTAGGCCTGCAGGTTTGCATTCATAACAAGCTGCAGCAGCACACCTGACAGCGCCTATTTAAACAAGTGATCTGCCTTCAAATGGCTAGTTTTTATGTTCTGCCTGCTATGCGTTTGTTTGGGCTGCTTGACCACAGTAATAAAGAAAACATGTATGCCTTTCCTGCGTCTAACTCACCTGGGGTGGGGGCGTTAACGAGGCAACTGCACATGCCCTTCCAACAAAACACTAAAACCAAACACACGATTATGGAACAGCACAGAGATGTTATAAACATGGCAACTATTGTTTCATTAGTCTCCATGTTTGCTTTGAGAGCATCAAAGAGCTATGAGGACAAGTACAAGCTTATGAGGAAATAACATCTCCAGAATCAACAAGCTAAAATGGAGCGAGTGTGGGGAATAATTAATGACAGGAGGGAGGAGAGGAGATATTTTCACCTGTTAATCAAAACTATCCTTTGGGACAGGCTTATCTAACCTTCTCCAGACTATTCACTAGATGACTTATTGTTGCACTGAAGGAATAACAGCTTTGATTCCGTTCCATTCCAACTCCCAGTGCACTTCAACAAGGTTTTCCTGTCTCTTGGTGGAACCAGACAGAAGGGGGGAGTCATTTGTGTGGGTGGTGTGTGAAAGGGACGAGGAGAGGAGAGGAGAGGAAGTGATGTAATCTGACTCACATAGAAGGCCTGCTCGCGCAGAGACGGCGTGTCTGGGGGACTCTGGTTGTAGGTGGAGAAGCGCTTGTTGACTGTGGGAGCTTTGTTGACAGTGCTGGCGGAGGAGGCCTGGTCGTCCTTATCGAAGGGGCTGAGAAGAGGAACGGGGACAGTGGAGATTAAATTAAAGGTGCTCTGTGGAGTTCTGTGGGCTTCGAGATGTCTTGAACGCAGCCACAAAGCACTTTTCCATATTTAATACAGCACCACATGTGTTGCAAAGTGATATTACACAAAACTCAGACCAACACTAGCATGTTTGCTTGCTGATTTTAGTGGAGACCAGAATAATGAATGTCTGCACACTGGAGTAGCACCCAATATTTAATTGGACTAGAAAATGGCAACGTTTCGACCCAACAGGGTTTTCTTCAGCTGTGTGACGTAGGTGTGAATACAATAACTTGAAGATTTTTTGAGAGCTTGAGTTTGAGTGATGAACTACAATGTGACGTGATGTGATGTGATGGACTTACTTCCAGGTGACCTCCAGGCTCAGTTTGATAGTGCCCAGGTCGTTGATGTCAACAGCCACCGTTTGAGGCAGCGCAGCAAACAGGTCCTTGGTCTCACAAGACACGCTCCCCACCACCACGTGATTGGCTAGGCTCTTGAGTTCTGTTACCTAGGTGATCCCAAATCCAAACATTTTACAGTGAATGAGGCAGGTCAAGAAAATCACAGTATAGCAATGGGTAGATGGCTTTAGTATGAAGCTTGGGGATCTAAATTCCCACAGGCCCTAATTTGTTTCCTAACACAACCCAGTCTTGATGAAGATCAGAAGCATTCTTATCATTTGCGTCTCAGCAGGGCTCTTCCCCTCTCATTTTAAAATACACTCATAGCTTTTAAAAGAAACAAATAAATAAATAACTTTGAAACTTCCTCCATTTTGTCCTCCGTCCTTCCTTCCTGTCTGCACGCCACAACCCCCCCCCCCCCCCCCCCCTCCCTCCCTCCAGCACGTCTCCTGACCTTTGCCAGTGACTTTCCAGTCCCCTGACTAGTGTCCAATGGAACGATTGGGGGGTGGGTAGGGGGGGTGTACAGAGAAAACAAGTCAAAGTCCAGCTGTTCTAGTCTCAGTGTGCTGTTATGTCCATTACATTTTGACACACAGATGTGACTGTGTGAGTCTGAATTTATGTGGCTGTGTGAGTGTGTGAGAATGAGAAAATATGCGTACAAGCATTACTGAATGCATTGGTAACACTTTACAATAACTACACCCAATTCATCATTATTCATATTATGTATGAACAAGAAATTACTAATAATGGAAAAAAATTAACTAATAAGTAACAAAGGCTTACTAAATGATGAGTTGTGTGTAGTTATTATAAAGTGTTACCAATGCATTTGTTTGTGTGTGTGTGTGTGTGTGGAAAAAGTGCAAGTGTATACATATATGGCTTTTATGAGAGTGTGTGGGAAAGTGTGTGTGTGTGTGTCTGTGTGTGTGTGAGGAAAAAGTGCAAGTGTATACATGTATGGCTTTTATGAGAGTGTGTGGGAAAGTGTGTGCGTATGTGTGTGTGTGTGAGTGAGTGAATGAGTGGATGTCAGAGAGCATGATAGGAAGAAGAAAATAGAAAACCAAATAGGCTACGCTGAAGACAGAGCTTGCGTACGACCTGCCCTCACCTTTATCGACAGGAACTCGGTGATGAGCGGCAGGAAGACCATCTCCTCGCTGTCCCACACCTGCTTGCCGTTGATCTCGATCCGGCCCCGGAGCTTCCACCGCTGACGACCATATTTCATAAAGATCTGCAGGGGTCAGACATCTTAGTTAGAGGTTAGACAACATAGACGGACAAGGCCTTGGTGAAGATAGAGGAACTTACAACTGCTTCAAACAATGAGTGTATTACAGAGATGAGCATTTTAGGAGTTAGTATGTTAGTATGTTTTATCTCACACTTCTTCTCACCACTGCACTGCTTTACACTTCTCACCACTTCACATGCTTTCCAGAGAAACATCAATTTGCCAAATGAATGCATGTAAATAAATCAGCAAATTGATTGGAGGTCTTATCTTTATATTATTTTGCTTGAGACACTATAATTTTGTGTGCACGTCATTGGACCCCAAAACGTGTCTACATTCAGGGTTAAATGGAAGCTTGGAAAGGAATCACACACGACCACACAGAGTAGCACTGTGTACACTGATGAGGAACAGCGAGTCCATTTTGTAATCTTAACAGATAATCTCCTTCTACACAGACTTTTTCAGGCCTGTGCCCTATCAACGACTTTCTCTCAATCTCTCCCTCCATCTCTTACTCTCTCTATTCCCTCTCTCTCTATTTCCCACTCTCTCTTTCTCTCCCTCTCTCTCTATTTCCCACTCTCTCTCTCTTTCTCTCGCTCTGCTAGCAGACCCAGGAGACTGTTTAAAGCCTGGATGTGAGGAAGGAACAGACTGCCGGTGCTGACTCACTCAATCGATGAGCCTGTCAATCATCGGGCGGCGTGGCGCATGTTAAACAGACAGAGGCCACACTGACACATTAACGCCACTCCTCTTCCAATTACCCTACGCCTCCCCCAAATCTGCTAATCCACCAGAGCCCAGCACACAGCAACCCCCCCACCAGCTGCACACACACACACACACACACACACACACACACACACAAGCGCACACACATACACACACGCACTTTCTTAATAAAGTAATGCTGTTTTGAAGAGGATGAATGATGATGTCAGTGCAGCCATGCAGAAAGAGCTCCTGCAAGGAGGACAGCACTGGAGGCAAATAGAGAGTGCGAGAGAGGAGGGAGGGACAGACGGAGGGATAGAGAGGAAGCGATGGAGAGATAGAGAGAAGGAGGAGAGGAAAGCAGTGGATGTAAAGGAGGAGGATTACCTCGTACTGGTCCCCTGCACAGAGCCTCGCGAAGCCTGCCAGACCTAGGACACACACAGGCAGCATGATGTGGTCACTAATGTGCAACAACAACAAAGTTCCAATACAAGAACACACTGGTAATAAAGGATCATATTGGGAGCATTATACTTGTCATTTAGCTGACAGACTTATCCAGAACGAGTTACAGTGATTATTTCATTTCACTTCACTTTAGCATATAGATATAACAAAATGTTTCTCTTTCT
The DNA here is from genome assembly GCF_018492685.1 of Alosa sapidissima. Taxonomy (NCBI): domain Eukaryota; kingdom Metazoa; phylum Chordata; class Actinopteri; order Clupeiformes; family Clupeidae; genus Alosa; species Alosa sapidissima. Next base: position 4,417,642 of record NC_055967.1, read on the forward strand.
CCACCCTCCTCCTTACAGACTGTAATCCATTCAGATCCATTTTCTAACATATTAAACCAAGGGCAGGGACTTCTCTTGCACCGTCCACGGTCACCGACCCATGCGCCTCGACTAGCGACTCGAACATACCTTTCATTTTGATATGGAACTCTCCAAGTTGATTTTCCAGCTCGTTTTCCAGCATGCACATATTCTGCCAAGAGAGGAGAGAGGAAAGGAAAGGAAAGCTTTATAGAGAGAACAATTTGAAACAATGTGGTAACTTAGCCCAGCAAAAGAAAAAGAGGGATATAGACAGCAGCGGATTGGGATAAATGCAGAGACCAAATTTCCCTCACGGGATCAAAAGAGTATATATACTTATACTAGACAGACCTAATTAGAGAGGAGAGAAAGAGGAGAAAATATGATCAGATCAATGCATTGAGAGCCTGCTGACCTCTGTGTATTCCTTGAAGCCCTTGTTGGCCTCGGACAGACTCTCCCTGGCCTCTCTGCTGCTGCTGGACGCTGTGTAGGCCTTCACCATCTTATTCGCCCCGTCCCGCAGTCTCCGCTGCATGCAGTAGGCATCATACAGCTCGTCAATCTGCAAACACACACACACACACAGACACAGCTCTGGATAAGTCAACCATATCATTTCAAAATGAGTTTGTGTACTACTAGGCACATAATGACAAGAAGCACTACAACTGCAAAATCTCTCTCACACACACAACGTGTTACAGCATGTCTTTGATAAGGTTGATGTGACATTACAAGAGGATCATCAGAGAACAACTTTATGTCGAATATGAATTAAAAATGAACTGGTGAATTATTGTACTATTTGTATATTTCCTAAAGGTTGAACAATGCTTTCTGTGTGTCTGGACCTAAAGAATCCTATGGTTGTCACGACAAAGCAACAAAGCAAATGTTTCATGTTCAATCTGTTTTCTTTTTTTAACACAAGCTTACTGACACTGCAAATGGCATAGCTCATGTACAAATTATAGTGATGCACTTCTCTGGTGAATACAAACTTTATGAAAATGCATTGTAGATGTATGGACTGAGTGAGCCAGCCTCTTAGCGTTAATCTAGCAGAGAACCAATCTTGTTTGTGTGCATTGCGGTCTAGGTTCCCAGTCATTCCTAATGGAGGTCTCAGCACCAATACTTGAGAGCATGTAATTGCACCTAATAGAGATGAAATTGGTCCTTTTTCTTGCTTTCTGACACTTTTACAGCCACCCTAATGAGCATGTGCGGAAACCAACCGCAATGCAGCGAGAATCCAGATGGCTTGGTGAACCCGCCCACACTGCGCCACATATAAATACATCCAGCACTTCCTGTGCCTGGCCTTTCACGGCTCTTATTGCTTCCTCCCACTCCTCATTGTGCTGCATGTGTGTGATTAACTTTTTATTGATCTGTCAGCAGAGCAGGGGAGCAGAGACCCTGAACCTTGGGCCTTGACCAGAAACAGGAAGCAGTAAACACTCAGTCAGAAAACACACACACACACACACACACACACACACACACACACACACACACACACACATACACACTTCCATAGACAAGCGAGTATAATTACTAATTTGGTTATACCTACATGCCAGTGGCCAGTGTGCTTACATGTGTGAGGCCACACCCCCACCCCCAATACACACACACACACACACACACACACACAGACTCTCATTCATGCATCATGATAAACAAAAACAAGCATCACACAGCCATTCACCTGGCTGAGAACACATCTGTTTCAGGTCAGGGGATAAGTGTGTTAACTGTTGATGTTGTTTTTGAGCATCTCAGTGTACATCACTAACAGCCTAGCCTCTTTCATTCACACATACACAGAGACAAACACACACACACACACACACACACACACACACACACACACACACACACACACACACACACACACACTACACTTTCATTCACAAAGTCACCAGTGAGCTTCCATCCCACTCCCACCCTTTTAAAGTCAAGCTAGTCCCATTAACAGAGTGGGGTTACTGGGCATGTTAATGACGGCGTCTCCTCTCAACCCATATGGTGAGAGACAAAAGCGAGCTGCACACACTCCGGTATGAATGAATAAGTAAACACACACAGTTAAACACACACACACTTTCCCATACACACACACACCATTCAGCTGCCCATCTCCACGGGAGGCATGACTTTACGAGCCAAAGCTGAGGAAGCATCTTCCTCCACTCCTCTTTCACTTCTACGCAAGGACACACATCCCTCTCCCCTCCCTCTCTCTCTCTCTCTCGCTCTCCCAGTTTCTCTCTCCATTTTTTTAAAAGAGCACACACACCCTGGAGCAAAGCGAAAAAGGCTTTCGAGCATTTCACTCATCTAGAACAAAATGCAAACAGACCGCCTGTTAACTGGGCTTTCAGTCTGTTTACGAGACAACTTTCTGCAGTGACGTTCTTCTACTGCCTGTTTATCAGGTCAGTGCTGTTCCACTACTACAAATCAAAACCCCTTCAACAGTCAGGACAACCAAGTCAAGTCCATGACCTCCCACACTTTTTGAGGCTTGAAAATACTTTGACGCAGACATTGTTGAAATAAAAAATAAAAACAAATCCCTCCCTAAGAATACATTTGGGTCTGGAGATGAGATGACCGGGTCTGTGTGAGCTCCGCACGGTGGAGAGGGAGTAGACCAGGCCCCGGGGCAGAGGCACATGGAGGGGAAGTGAGCTGTAAGGGGAGAGCCCAGCCCAGCGGGAGTGGAGGGCTGACCTGCAGAGGCCCAGGCCAGGCCAGGCCCGGCCCCACACAGCCCACAGTGCTCTCCGGGAGGACCGCCTCTGCCCTGCTGCCGTAATGGCTTATGATTAGAGGAGAGATGTTCACCCACCGGGGTGCTCAGTGAGAGAGACTCAGCAGGGAGGAGGAGGAGAAGGGGGCGGGGGGTACTGACAAAATCCTCTGCAATGCAGAAGCAGCAGCCCTGAAGGATTACAAACTCCACTCAGTAGGAGTGTCCCCCATAGATCGGCACACAGCTACACAGACACACACACTCTATAAATGCGCATAAACACATATAAACACAAACACACACAGATACACACGCTCAGTTTGCTATAAACAGACTTCTATAAACACACTGGTTTAGCCCTAGAGAAATCATTACTCTCCAGGAGGTAAAAGAACAGTGGAGAGAGAGAGAGAGAGAGAAAGAAACCAAGAAGGAGAAACAGATTGATTCCTCAGTGGTTCCCAGTCGTCTCTTTCGGGCTCATCTGGAGGTGGTTAGAGCGACTCAGCCAGTCAGGCAGGCCATCTGAAGCTTCTGGAGCCTCCGTGCCTCTCTCTTCCTTCTCCAACACCGTCCAGCAATGGTGGACAGCAGAAATCCCCTACTGGTTGTGCCCCAGGACTTATGGAGGCGATTCCTCCCACTGCTCCCACCATCTGCTGCAAGTGTGCACTAATGAGCAAAGACTGAGGCCTGACGCAACACATACAAAGCAAAGTTTGGATTTTCTAATGTGGCCCAACTACATTTTTTTTTACTGGATCTATGCTCACCATGTCAATGGCTTCTAACAGGAACAAAAGCTAAAGTTCTTTGTGTTGATTGAAAACATGTTCCTCAAGAAGCCACTGCCAAAGGTGTTTTTGGTTATACACTGTTTATGGCAGCTTTTCATCCTGATGAACAGCATTTTCAGCCTTACAGCCTCCTGGAAGATGGTTCCAGAATCTATGATGTTTTTTTGAATTCTTTCATAGAATGTTGGCTCCACCCAGACTGAAGCTGGCAGGAAGTTGTGTAAGCCAGTGCCACTGGAGGAAATCAACCCTGCAGATCTGAGAGCTTGTGCAATTCATGACCGCAAAGAGCTCAAACG
>NC_055967.1:4426528-4476528 GCF_018492685.1 Alosa sapidissima
TGTGTGTGTGTGTGTGTGTGTATGTCTGTGTGTGTGTGTGTGTGTGTGTGTGTGTATATGTCTGTGTGTGTATGTGTGTGTGTATATGTCTGTGTGTGTGTGTGTGTGTGTTTGTGTGTATATGTCTGTGTGTGTATGTGTGTATGTGTGTGTGTGTGTGTGTGTGTGTGTGTGTGTGTGTGTGTGTCTATGTGTACATGTCTGGCAGGGGATGGGATATCTCTGTACTAGTTTTCCTTGCAGACACCTAAGCATGTATATGTAATGCATTCATTAATTCACTTAAATGTGTGAACGCTGAAATCGATCAGTAACATCTTCCATGAAGGTCTAGAGAGGAGCTAATGACGAAGCGGATCCCAGCCCTAACCTGACACGCGTCCGGTCCAGTGTTTCAGTCTGAGGCTGCAGGGAAAATAACCGCTGCCCTACACATGCAAGTCAGGGCTCCCCCATCAGGGGCAACATCAGCAACCTCACATGAAAACACAGATCGATAGCTCTTCTGAGAAACACAAGAGCCGATCGATACGAGCCTCCATTCATTCAGCAGAGGAGACTCGCAGCTCAATAGGAATAAAGCAAAGAGATGAACGATTGCCCCGGCAACCTGTCTCTTTTAAATACAGCCGCAGCCAGCTTTTGTTTAGGGATGTCCTGAAATAGAGACGCAAAAAGTTTCCATCACAACTTTTTCCCCTGTCTACCGATCCCTTCCTTCCTCTTTCCTCACCTCTTTATTTACTCAATCTCACCATTTACATGTATTTGAATGGATCAATTCACATTATTTACTGTAGCTCATAAGCTAGTGTTTTAGTCTAAATAGAACCATGCATACTCGGTGTAAGGCGGAACTTCACAATTGTAATCAAAGCCCTAGCATAACCTTTAAGCATTCCTCTGGTCTGTGAAAAGAGCTACAGCAACATTCTCAAATTGGCTGCAGCTCCATCCTTGCTTACTTCCCTTTTCCAGCCAGTTTTTTTCCCCTTCACTTCCTCTCCTTTCCTCCCTCCCTCTTTCCTCTGTATCACTCTCACTCCCTCCATCTCTGCTCCCTCTCTCCCTGAATTTAACATGGACTCTGGTTGGCCTTGTTGTGAGGATGGCAAAACGGTCCATTAATAAATCATGACAGCATTCTTCATTCCTGCCTTTCTTGCTTTAACATGGGGTCAGAGCAGGTCACACTGTCAGATGCAAACATGCATTTTTACATGCATGCACGCTTGCAACACACACACACACACACACACACACACACACACACACACACACACAGAGTAACAAACTATAAACACCTTCACACCCCACTGCAAATATCCCTATTTGCTCTGAGTGGCTGTGTTAATGTCAAAGACAAGACATCACTGCAGTTGAACAGAGAGAGTAAAAGGCTGAGCCAGCACACCAGCACATGGATGTGTATGTTCAGATATGGGTACTCTAGACCTGCTTTACTATTGGCCTCTGTTAACTCACCCCTGTCGACTGCTATATTATATAACCCTTAGGAGAGTCTTTACAGAAACCATTTTCAGGAACGAAGGAAAAGCCTCTCCACCCCAACTCTCTTCCCCCTCTCTTTACTTTCTCTCCCTCTTTCTCTCTCCTCCTTGTTTTCTCTCTCTCTGTCTCTCTCTTCCCTGTCTGCTCTCTCTCTCTGTCAGCTACTGCCAGGAAACAAGCTCTGCTGGACATCCTGTCAGGTGGAACTAGCAGCAGACATCCTGATTAAAGCACATGTGTGTGCATGTGTGTGTGTGTGTGTGTGTGTGTGTGTGTGTGTGTGTGTGTGTGACAGTATGTCTTGGCTCATTTATGAAAGCATTATGTGCATATTGTTTGTGTGGGTCTTTGTGGCTAGTGTTGGGGTGTTTGTATTTGCCGTCTATTGGGTAAGGTTTCTCACCTATAGGGTTTGTCGTAGGAGTTGACTCCGGCGAAGGACTGACTCCTAGTGATGGACCGGGAAACAATTCGGCGCGAAGGCCGCACGGAGAGGGACATGGTGGACACAGCTCTGGAGGGACTCCCTGTAGAGACAACACAGGGGACAGGGGGGAAGGCATTAGAGGTCGCACTCATGGAGGGAGGGAAAACATTTGAGGTTACACCGTGGAAGTATTAGTCACAGCTGCTCAGTGGTTCAGAACCAGACATCACAGAGAACTAAATATATTTATTAATTAAACTGAGGAAGATGTTTCAAGGGCTTTGTCCTTGATCGAGAACTTATGTAACCTTTTTTATTTTCTTTCCTTTTTTCCAGGAAAGAACCCTTTAAAATCTCATTATACACTTTGGGCTCATCGCACCATGAGTCTATCGGAGGGAAAAGAAACTTCAGTGTCTCTTCCTTCAGTAAAAGTCCATGAGATTATAGAGCGCACAGACAGAAGCCTCTACAGACTAACAGCAATTATTTTACATCAAAGCACCCCACTAAGCCAGAGCACTTTCTGAAACCGTTACATAAGATTGAACATCAGAACCATTCCCTCGCTCTGACAGAAGATTGTTTTTCTCCTCATTCCTACCAGGGGCAGAGAGAAAAATAACATCCTGACGCACCAACCCCAACAACATGCCACAGGCCTGTCCCGTTCCTCCTGGCCTGACCATCTTTCTGTCCCAACAATCGGAGTGATCTGTTTGTACACAAGCGCACCCCGTAGCGACTGCTCTTGTGTTGATGGGTGCGGGTGCGGAGAGGAGCAGAGGAGCTTGGCAGCTAGCGAGGGGCACTGACGGGAATGGCGGAGGCTGTGACCTCCTCTGAAGAGCCCCAGCTCCAGGCCCTGAAGGTCAAACAAACGCTTCCTGCCCCATCTCCTCTCCCTCCTGCCCCCTCCTCCCTGCCTTTCCTCTACACAGAGCCATGATGGGGCGCTACCACCCACCCACACCCGTCTCTTTGGTGTCTCCAACAAGAGCACAGAGAATCCCACCCTCTTCCTGAGGGGTGTGTGTTGAATCACACAGAAACACACACACACACACACACACACACACACACAATCAGGATCAGATGATCCAGTCAAGGTGACAGCAAACACACACAAAAGTGTTGCTTCTCAGTCAGTAGGTATTGCACAGGTCTAAAATATGAGTGAGTGTGTGAAAAGCTGAGAAAACTGATAGAAGGGTGCTAGGAAGGACAGCAAAGCAGAGAAAGCAAGAGAGAGAGTGAGAGAGAGAGAAAGAGAGCACAAAAAAGAGAGAGAGAGAGAGAAAGAGCACAAAAAAGAGAGAGAGAGAGAGAGAAAAAGAGAGCACAAGAAAGAGAGAGAGAGAGAGAGAGTATGTACAGAAACATAGAAAGAAGGACAGTATCCTGTTTTCCCAAGACCAGATAATTCCTCAGTGCCTTGCCAGTGCAGCCAGAGTTCATTGTGAGTAATCGCTGCGGACGTCCTTATGACCTAATCTGGGGACGCAGTGGCAGAAGCAGAGGCTGAGCCTGGGACAGGGACTGTACAGCCCAACCTCCTGTTCACAACAGGCTCTTTTATAAACAAGGCCTGTCGCTGCAGCCTCGACCCACCCAGCTCACGTCCTTGGAATGCAGAGATTCTGCAATCTACCCATTGAAAGTCACTCGCACAGGGATCCATCCAACCAGGGATCCCACTTGCACAGGGATCCTCCAATAGGGATCCATCTGCCCTTAACATCCACTCAAACAGGGATCCACTTGTCCTTGGAACACACTGACACCGGGATCTGCCAGCCCTTGAAACACACTCACATTGGTATCCACAAACCAAAGGAAGGGACTCCAAGAAGGATTTACAACCCCGCCTACACCCGATGATCAGCTAGTCATACTAGTAATATTAAGCCTTGTAGTAGTAAAAACATAATATAATCATTAACAATAATAATAACAACAATACACATGGAATATGCAATACCAATAAAAAATAATATATTCAAAGTGTACGTAGAGATCAGTAGAGATAAAAATAAAAGGAAGGAATAAAAGAGAACTGAACCCGAGCTGTGTAACATGTATTAAACGCAGAAACACAGACATATAATGAGTTCAATAAAAAAGCTCAGGTCTCCCAGGTCAAACTAGGCAGTGCGGAAAACAGAGCACAGATCGGCAGCCAGAGTGCTCTGACCATCCTCAAAGGCATCAGACGGGTAACTCGAGACGTGTTGAAGGGATATTTCATTACTTATTACCAAAGGCCAGTTGGGTTTTCAGCTACATATTAGCACATAAGACATCAGTCAGAAGCCAAAGCTCAGATGTATATGAGAAGAAATGTGTGAGGATCAGATAAAAAAAAAAAAAAAAAAACGAATCCTTACCAGAACTCAACAAACCCACTGCAATAATATTGTCGTAACAACTGCCATAACAACACCACCACACACAACACACACAAACGGACATGCCCGCACACACCATGACCACACAAGCTCAAGTGTGTATGAACTGCTGTTTTGCATTAAGTGTGAATGGCGTCACTAGCCGCCCCTTAACCAGGGAGCTGCAGGGTATTTTGCCAGACAGCCGGGGTGGGTAGAAGACGTTCCAAGCATTTTAATGAACAGAACTACAAAAGCTATTTCTACTTTCCCTAAAATGGACCAAAAAAAGCACAGTCATCAAAAAAAAGGACAAAAATCTGGGCTGTTAGAAAGTTTTCATAATGTGAAATCTGATGCGCTAGGCAAACTTCCTGAGGTCAATACCCTGTAGCTAACATGTAGCAATTGCAGAGAGTGCGCTTTTTTGTCCTGCTAATCGCCTCAGTCAACATGGCTTAAAATAATTGTGTCTTTTTGTTTTGGATCAACAGAGATACGCGGCTCCTTGGATACACTGATGGCACCACCGCTGACTTGAGGAAGTGAGCCACGGTTTATTTATAAAAGCTGTCAGGGTGGAGTGGTGACAGGAAACCCAGTCATGCACCGTTACTTGCATCCCTCTCCCAACACCTCGCTTGCAGCAATGACAACACCTCACAACCCCACAATGGGCCGTCTGGCCAGAGAACAAGGCCTTTCTCTGCCCTGTAACCATGGATGGCGGAGCATACCAACTAGCTCAAGCGGGGGGGTGGTGGTGGGGGGGGGGTGGTGGAGAGGCGTTCCATACAGATACCACCTCCACAACCAGAGAGCTTCCATCCGTGTGTGTGTGTGTGTGTGTGTGTGTGTGTGTGTGTGTGTGTGTGTGTGTTGGACTGGATGGAGGCTGAGAGAGGCCCTGCTGACCCCTTCACCACATCCCTATGCCCCCCCCTACACACACACCAACTCCAACCTACCCTACCCGAGCTCTCCTGATCTCATTCACCGCACCCAATCCTCTCTTCCTGATTCTCCACCACCCCTCCAGGCAAAACAGGCTTCAGCCGGTCTCAACAAACACAGCTCCCTGGTGAGTCCGGACACAGGGCCCCATCCCACAGCTATACGCCAAGGCACCAAATGCTGCACCCATCCCATTCCACCCCATTTCTTCCAAGCTTGCTCTTGGCGGTCAATTAATATTTCATTAGTCTTAATCAAAGACCCAAGGATTCCAAATGCAGAAATGTGGGCTAAAGCCCTTACCGGGTTTTCATCAGTGTCATAATTAGATGTTGGCCGTCATAAAAGATGAATGTTCAGTCAATCTGGGGGGGGGGGATATTTAATCACATCCGCAAGATCCTCATTTACCCCCCACTTGATCAATTAGTGGCCTTTAATTGAGTTGTAAAGCCTTGTTGAAGCTCAGCAGCCGCCCGGCTTACTGAACAAACTCATCAGGCGCTGAGCACATGGCACAGGAAACGCCTCAATCCTGTAGGAAGCTGCATGGAGCTTTTTCTTTCCTCCTTTCTCTAACACCGCTCAGGAAGACTGTCTAGAGAAATAAAAACATCTGGAGCAGCCGAGAGAGACTCTTACACAGCGGTCTCTCTCTCTCTCTCTCTCTCTCTCCCCCCCTCCCCCTCGCCTGTTGACATAACCTATTTTTTCCTTCATCACCATGAGAGATGTCCAGACTGAAAGGGGAAAAAATGAACTCTCTTCGTCAAAACAGAAAACAGAATTGACAATGTAAGTGAGAGAGAGAGAGAGAAAGAGAAAGAGAAAGAGAGAGAGAGAAAGAGAAAGAGAAAGAGAAAGAGAGAGAGAGAGAGAGAGAGAGAGAGAGAGAGAGAGAGAGAGAGAGAGAGAGAGAGAGAAAGAGAGTGAGAGAGAGAGAGACATAACCAAAGCAACAAAGGAGAGCTGTCAGCAGTCCTGTACGTCATTGCTGTAAATGCTGCTAACTGTTTTGCCTGCCATCAAAAACACCGACCTTCGCTAGAGTCCCCGTCCACCCGTGAGTCGCCAGGGAAACAGGACACGGGCAAGTGACACATCCCCCTCCTCTCTCCTGCCCTGTGCAGTTCAGCTCAGTTCAGTTTAGACAGGGGCCTTTCAGTCGCCCGTCGCCTCAGCCTCGAGTCCAGAGCAGTCGGTCAGTTACCCCCTACACACCGGAGCTGAGTCAATGGTACTGCCAGGCTGGGCCCGCAGTCGTGCCCCCCTCCCTAACACCACAACCTCCCCCGCCCCCACCTGACCCCCCCCCCACCCACCCACCAGAAGTGTAATGAGCAACCACACCCCCTTCTTTGGTCAGCACTGGGGCTCTCCTACCTGTCCACGAGGAGGTGGGTCCACTGAGGGATTTAGTCCAGCCAGGATCACACAAGGTGTGAAGAACAAACGTTGAGCAATGTAACGAGAAAGAAAGAATGAATGATTTGGAGGGAGAGATTGAGAGAGAGAAAGACAGAAAAAAAGAGAGAGAGCGTTACATGAGTGGGCACGCACTCCGGGTGAGGGTTAAAGCATTTCCACAGGCTTCCATTGGGCGAGCGTGTGGTCAGAGTGGGTCAGAAGCCTGTGGACGGGTATGTGGGCATTGTTTGGCTCCCTTGGCCTCGTTCCAGGACCATTCTAGAACACAAAGCACTGGGGGCAGCAGGGTGTGGCCATGGTGGCCTCTTACTACCCACAAGCCAGCCCCTCTCACATGCTCACAAACAAACCCAATGCTCCAGCACCCCTCCTCACACACAAACACACTCCACAGCTGTGTGGCTGACATATGTGGGGTACTGTAATGCATGAACATGGCCATTGTGGTGAGCATAACCTCACAGGATGCAGCACAGCAGCAAGCTCTAGACGCTGAAGCTGCCTGCCATTTCACCTCAGGCTAGAACACTTGTTCCAATGTGGCACTCTGGCACTCCATATGCTGTGGTTAAATGGGACGTTTAGTTCATGGGGTTTTAGCTACACATTGATTTTAGGAGGGGGGGGGGGGGGGGGGTGAAGATCAATAGTGATAGGGTGCCAGTACTCAAAGAAAGGAAGAAAGAGAAAGGGAGGGGGGGGGGGGGGGAGTCAGTCACCCTGTTTGAATTCCAGTCATGACAGAGACGCATGTGGCAGGGGGTTGTCTACTGTTCACTCTCATGGGGGCACAAGTCAGATATTAGCAGCAGGAGAGGTACTGGCCTCAGACTGAATATTAAGCCAGTCTACGCCAAGGATATATTGGACAAACAGCCAGGGGGCAGACAACAGAGTAGGGAGGTCACCAAGTTCACTTTCCGACTCCATAATTTGAAAAACACAGCGGTAAGCACATACTGACAAATTACACTTCAGTACGACTAGCAAAAATAATAATGACGGATTTACGCTAACCAATAAAGTAACTAAATATAGACGAACTGAGAGTAATAATCTAGTGAAATGGGACAAAGGGAAATAAAAAGCTCTTCTTTGTTTCCCCTCTGTTCCTTATCTTGAAAGGTAAGGAGTTCTTGTGGTAATTAGGACGTAGAGTCGTTAAAAAAGCACACCTGCAGCCCCCCCAACTTAAATATAGATGCTCTCTCAGGATGCTTCCTGTCCACCTAAGCAGGAAGTGACCCGCATGGGGCTCAAGAGGTTATGTGACTGGTGTGGAAACCCCTGAAGCTGCTGGCGACAGCAGCTCCCCACAGCATGCCCTTCCTTCCATTCTCTCGGAGACCAGCTGAAGAAAGCAACACACTCATCATGTTCACCCCCACACCCTCCTCAAAGTGTCCACACACACACACACACACACACACACACACACACACACACACACACACACACACACACACACACAGTAGCCAGCAATACATTGCCCTGGACTTTCCAAAAGGGCCCGCACCCCTTGGCATTCTTTGGCTGTGAGTGGATGCACTGGGTTTGTTTGTCTCCTTACTAAACATCATAACACCTACACACTCTCACAATCTTTATAAAGAATCACCAGGAATGATCAAGATCAGAATGTTCCATCCTCAAAAGAAGTTCTTTGAATCCTCCTGAGAGACACAAAGAGCCCCTCACATGGAGGGTTTTCTGTATTGAGCCATTTGTTGATATTCCTGGGGCATATGCAAAGAAATTGTACATTAAGATAAATTATGTCTCAAGGAGCTGTGTCTCAACAGCCTGTGGTAGTCACAAGGCTATAATTACAATAAAAGGTAATATATAAAATTGGCAGCAAGACCTGAATGCCCTATCTGAATGACCATACCGCATCCGATCAGTCATCTTGAAGGCCCTGGAACCCTTCTTCCCAGTGAGAGAGAACTGTGAACCGAAACACTCAACAACAACAACAACAACAGCTAGCTGGTTGAACAGCTTCTACAACAACAGCTAGCTGGTTTACATCAACCCAAACACACACACAGCTCTTATTTTTGGCCCACCACCACCCCCCCCCCTCTTCGGAGGACAACTTTATTTTTATTTAAGTAACATATTTTTCAAGTGCAAATACAATTGTCCTACCTCAACCATTTATGTGACCCTGGAATCGTATCATATAGCACCACGTGAATTGATACTTGAATAAAACACATGAAACGCAATAAGGTAACGTAGACAAGTGAGACGGATAGACAGACAGATAGACAGACACACAGTCAGACACGCAGACAGACAGACAGACACGTAGACAGACAGACACACAGATAGACAGTGGGACAGGACGATGACAGAGCTGACAGGATGGGACTCAGTTCTTTGTAATTGAATAGAAAGGTCTGTGAGTGGTCATGGTAAAGGGCTTTGGTAACATGCTATGTTTGGGTGTTGCTAGTGTGTGTCTATATGTAAAGTGGTGAATGTAGGGGGGAAAGGAGGAAATAAGGTTAAATAAAATAAATAAATGAAGTTTATTAACACACACAGCTCTTAGATGATGTTGGAGAATCATCAGGACAGCCTGTTGACAACTCCCTACTAAGGAGGTCCAGAGAAACACAACCTAAGTACTGATGACTGAAAGGAAAACCTAAGGGAAACATATAGCCTGCCAACCATTCCACTCCACACTCAGAACCACAGCCCCTCAAAGTCCCCTGAGACAGGGCCAACGCCAACACAGGAGCTCCCAATCGAGGGGGTTTAGTGATGGGCTGTGTTTTGGGTTTAAAAGGCTGTAGGCTAGAAACTTCTGTGAGGGGAAACTCTGTGTGTGTGTGTGTGTGTGTGTGTGTGTGTGTGGGTGTCTTCAGCCTTCCCTCCCTTAGTTCTAACTTCAGCCTTGACAAACATGGGTTGAACAAACTCTGAGCAGAGGAATTCACACTTAGGGAGAAAGAGAAAGACGAGAGAAGAAAGAGAGAAGAGCAAGAGGAAGACAGAGTGACCGAAAGGAGAGTGAATTAAGAAAATATTATTTTTTGGAAACACTGAAAACCAAGAGGGCGATGCAGACGGTCACACAAAAACAGAGATAACCTTTCTGTAAAGGAATGGGAAACACACCCTTTGGGAAAGCCAAAGTGAGAGAAGCTAACCCTTTAAACAAAGAACCTTGCACAAAACGTTTCACTATCTGACCCAGAAACAACACAAACCAGATATGAGCCAAGGGAAACAGTACAGTTACAAGACTGTCCTAAGATAAACATTGTGTTTAGAGAGTGCACAACAATATATAAACAAAAACCAGAGTCTACAAATCAACAGTAAGAAGTCTGATAATGCTACGCCCACAAGTATCAGAAAACAATGGCAACCAGCCCTATCTCTACTAGTACAGGAAAACACTACAAAGAGCAGCAGAGTAAAGGTAGTCAAGGAGCTGACACGCATTTAGTCAGGTGTGTCAAAGGTTAAAAGGTACCTCCATATCCACTGTACATGTTGGCCAGTAATTTCAGCTCGCCTCTCCTCCCCGCAAGACTTGACCTCAGTGAGAAATACTTTCAGCTCTTTCGGAGCCTCTTCAAAGGGCAGAGCGAAAACCACAAGACTACCAGTGTCTCCTTGACTGGCTACATCCACTGGCAGCCTCCCCTCCCTCATACACATACAGAGAGAGAGAGAGAGAGAGAGAGAGAGAGAGAGAGAGAGAGAGAGAGAGAGAGAGAGAGAGAGAGAGAGAGAGAGAGAGAAGCGGAGGCGCTGCCAGGAAATGGGAAGGCGGTCTCCTTCTCCGCAGCTCTTGTCCTCCTCCACCTCCTCCTCTCGCTGGTTTCCTCTCCACTTCCCACTCTGACATCACACGCTTCCTGCCTCTCCCTCTTCCAAGCAAGGCCCAGCGCATTGCTTCCTCATGATAAGTTAAAAGGCCGTTAAACACTTAACATTTCAGCTATATATGTACCTTGGACACATGGACACGGATAAATATTGCTGTCTCTATTGTGCAAGAAGAAGGGTTAAGACAATCAGGGCTCTTATTTAGGAGACATGACGTGAAACTGTGACTCAGAAAGTGAGATGACTAACTTGCTTATTAGTTTTGGAAGCATTGCAATATAAGCTTTCAGGTGCAATCAAAGGAAACATCTCTAACCCTGATTCACCGACCCAAGTCATAATATTATGTCTATTGTAGGGCCGGGTGATATGACTTTAAATCAGAAGGAATAAGACTGAACACAACATAGTATTTGTTTTAAGGGGGCCATTCAGAAGACACACATTGGAAAAAGTATTAACCAATTAATTGACATGAGCAAGGTCAAGTTGACAAGAGGCTCTAAATGTCAGTTGTGATAGATTTTTTATTAATTGCCCAGCCCTGGTCTACTAGAAAACAAAAGGTAAAATGAAGTGGACATGGCAGAGGTGTCCTCCCTGTCTGACCTCTGCAATTGCAATAGTCCTCACCCCAAGTCCTGCCCAAGTGTGTGTCCCCACAAATCTTATGTCCAATTCTGGTTGTATACTGTACCTGTTCTGTCCACAAAAGCCAAGAACCAGAGAGAACTGCTTCAAAATCAGTAGCCTACTCTATCAAAGTAACCCAGATCTCAAAGTGTTAGCTATAATACTTTATGTGGGCCTAACTGAAATTTACTCTATTATGACTGGCTGAATCCAGAGCCTCTCTAGGGCTCTGGATGAATCGTGTTCAATGTCATTGTAAACCCAGCACAACCCCAAACGTTGACCACATTTCGTTCTATATTACTGCGCTACCACAAATTTATACAAAAAATAGAGTTGCTGCGTTTCGACGTTGCTTGGCAACCATTCTGATAGAGGGAATACATTTCTTGGTGAAGAATGATTATCAATTCATAAATCATTACATATCTCATTGCCGTTCCTTTATTTTGCAAAATCTAGCCAGATACGTGGAAACCGTTTTATTAGTAAAGTGAGTAATAAGCCATTCGAGTCCATAGGTTACAGTGATTTTAGAACAGCATGTCGTGCCTAACAACACCTGTTAGCTGTATTAAAATCACTGTAACCTATGGCCTCTCGGGGCTTATTGCTTAATTAACATGCTACGTGGAAGGCATGAATTTGTTCTCCTTTCAAACTAATAGTGTTGTGAAAGTGAGGCAAATCAACAATGGTAAGCTGCCAATGTTCTTAAAGTTCAGCCATGACAAAAAGTGAGAGAATGGATGAGAGCTACAGACAGAGGGAGAGCCATAACTGTAAGCAGTAAATCTTCATGGCTGAGGTTCACCACTGGGAATGAATGGGCGGACAGGCGTGAGGTTGGTAAGGGGACGAGGAGGGCAAGATGGATGGCATGGGGTTGGCACGAGGATGGTTCAGACACTGGGGCATCTCACATAGGGTCAACTGGCGTTGAAATCAAGCCTGAGGACCTTGCTAGTTCATTTCTCAATGGCAAAGTAAGCTTACCCAGGGGCAAAACTGATCTTTAATATCTTCAAAACCAACCAACCCACCACACACACACACACACACACACACACACACACACACGTAACCCCCCTCTACGTTTCCTCACTCTCTAATACACTCTCGAGAGGGGATCTGAAAGCACATGTTTATTCAGCAATTATATCAACCCAGGCTTTCTTCTGTGGGCATGCAGATTGCAGTGGGGATTAAGTTTTAATGACTTTCATGAGTTCCCCCCATCCAACTGCAGTGCTCCAGGACTTGCATGCACAGGAAGACATTTTGTGTTATTTCCTTCTACAGTGCACTCTCGCTCACACACACACACAGTCCCCAGTCACACTGCTAGAGAGAGACAATCTGCAAATGAGCACTGACGCGGCCGAACTCAGCTTTATCCCTGGCTGCGGTTTTATTAGAAATTATAGTGGCAGAGACAGATAGACAGAGTGTGGAGACTGATGCTGATCTGGGAGGACAGACACTGGCTCAGGTCCTGGTCAGCCAGCTGCCTCGCTGATTAGGAGCCCGTCAGGGTGACTGAGGACGGCAGCCGAGTTGAGCCGCTCGGCCTGAATCAAAATTACGGCTTGTTAGCATGATCTCTCTATTAGAATCACGTGTGTGTGTGTGTGTGTGTGTGTGTGTGTGTGTGTGTGTGTGTGTGTGTGTGTGTGTGTGTGTGTGTGTGTGTGTCTCTCTTACACTCCAAACACAGTCAAATCCCCCAAACAGGATGGATAAACACAAGACTGCAAAGCCAACAGCTACTTACACAACAAATACAAACAGGAAAACACGCAGACACACAGACATACAAACACACACACACACAGACAGGTTAGTGTTGAATCCAAGGAGTATTACAGCTCTAGACGCCACGCCTACACTTCCCCCTCACCAGACACAGTGACATATGACACACACACATTTGCCTGTATGCAAATACGCTAACAAAAAAAAAAAGAGCCCTTAACAACAGGGCATTTCCATGGCCGCGGCCATCACTGGCACAGGACTATTCAGTCAGTGGGCTAGCAGGGTGGGCACTTGGGCTAATCTGCAGGGCCATGGTTAATCATTCTTCAGATGATCTGCCTTCATAGCTAATGTGATGTTCTGCTTCTTTCTTTTTTTCCCCTCTCTTTTTTATTAGGAAGCACACTGCAGTCTTGCTCCTTGTCTGGGACATTACCACTGAACTGCGAGTTGAAGGAGGGCCGAGGGAGATTTCTGTCTGGTGGACGTGACTGCGCAAAGACGGCTCGATTAGCAGAGCTGAGAAAGGCCAATACCCTACCACCCTCTGTGTGTGTGTGTGTGTGTGTGTGTGTGTGTGTGTGTGTGTGTGTGTGTGTGTGTGTGTGTGTGTCAGAAACTCTAGATCAGGTCAATGGCATTTTGACAAGCAAGCCAGGCGGCAGCTTTTTGGCAGGTACTATACTCACACATAACAACTAGCACACAACAATCCAAATTTCCTTGTGTGATTCCCTGTGTGCAATTGGTTGTTACGCAGCACACAGACTATGTGCTTTTTAAGAGTAAAACCTTTTGCCGGCTTTTCATACGGAAAAATACCAGTCATGCAGGCTTTTCTTTCTCCCTCTCTCTCTCTCTCTTCTCGGTCTCCAGGCAGAAAGATAGTATTGCCCTGAGGGGCAGAGAAAGGGTTTCAGTCAGGCGAGAAAAAGAGAGTGTGACAAAAAGAGAGAGAGGTCTCAGATAGTGTGTGTGTGTGTGTGTGTGTATGTGTATATATGTGTGTATGTGTGTGTGTGTGTGTGTGTGTGTGTGTGTGTGGTAGGTAAAATGAGAGAGAAAGATAGGAGGTGTGACAACAGACATGCCAGTGCCAGCCATGACCTCTGACCCTGCCTGGGTGGATGCTGTGATAAAGTGGAGGAGAAGAGGATAAGCAGGTCAGGCGGAGGAGGAGGAAGAGGAAGAGGAGGCGTCGGGGCAGGGCAGGGTGGGGTGGGG
Organism: Alosa sapidissima; assembly: GCF_018492685.1. NCBI lineage: Eukaryota > Metazoa > Chordata > Actinopteri > Clupeiformes > Clupeidae > Alosa > Alosa sapidissima. Next base: position 4,440,704 of record NC_055967.1, read on the forward strand.
TGGGGTGGGGCGGCTGGTGTCCCGGGGTGGGAGGGTGGGCAGAGCGAGGATTTAAGGGGAGCAGTTGTCCTCTGAGCCCTGAGCTCTTATCTCCCAGGAAGCAGCTGGCCAGATCAGGCGAGGCCAGTACAGGGCAGGGACAGACGGCCAGGGACCAGGGACCAGAGGCCGAGCAGGGACCAACCGGTGCCTCTGCACCTGTGTCTCTCTTGCACACACACACACACACACACACACACACACACACACGTTCATGTACGTGCACATGTGCACGCGCATGCATGCACATGCCCACACACACAGCTTTACCAAAACTACAGTGCAATGAATGAATGATACTGAAAAAACACATACATTAACACTAGCCTAATTATTAAAAAAGTAATAAGCACATTTACACACACACACACACACACAGCAATCACACAGACTATAATTTAGAAGAACATACAAACATTCAGACTAACGACCAACCACATATATCAGAGTAAGAATAAGCACCCTTCAGAAACCCAAACACACTCTCCCACTCTTTGACTTTCATATCCAACAGTCACAAACAGAGCTGAAACAGGTGCGCTCAGATATTGCTTCCTCTGCTATCGCTAGCTTCATCTCCCGCATGGCTGAGATGCTTGTATGTCCGCAACGGTTTTATCTTCACATTTCTCACATGCCGCTCTCCTCTTCCTCACTTTCATTCCCTCCGCCTCCCTGACCAGCTGCGCTGTGCATTCCACCCGCCACATTTGACCAGAAGAAGGTCCACACATATAAAGTATGTGGCAGTTGAATGTTATCAGTAAGGCAACACTGACAAGCATTTCAGCAGAGCGGTTGCGGAGTCGCATAAAGCATGTTTAAACTAACGATTACTACATGTCTGTGTAATGGCTTTGTATGTTTGGTCTGCTTGTGGTCGGCAAGGCGACACTGCGGCTTTTATGCTGCTATTTCGGGGCTAATTTTTCCACAGAGAATGCCGTGGTGGCAGTTTTATTGGAATCATATGTGCGTGCTGTGCTGTGCTGTGTTGCATGAGAGGCTTGAGGCTTTACAGCAACGGATGACTGTGTGGGACAGATGACTACACACACAGAAGCCGCGTGAGAGAAGGAGTGTGTTGCTAAAGACAGGACAATAGGCTAAGTACAGACATCTGGACCAATAACCTGAGCAGCAGGTGAATGAGCCCTTCTCGTTGCAAGCACCAACACACACAAAACACACACACACACACACACGTTATTTAGTTTGTCACGTATGGTTTTGGTACTTCTACAGGAAGTGCAAGGAAATAAAACACCCATTGGAGAGGTGAGTGTGCTGAAATCCTGTAAGTGGTGGGCAGATCATTCCTCATTCATGGTATACAGTTGTGAACATAAGAGCAGTTCTCTTACACACTGACAGACACAAGATATACACGTACACACACAAGCCCACTCACACATAAACACTGAAAGGCACAGCCTAGCACACACGCACACACACGGAAACTAACAACATGTACACATACACAAGCACACACACACAGCTCCTGTGGTGCACAGCAGAGGACACATAGCACCCATAACTGGCATTCCACTGCCATACAGCCCCACAGCACAGCAGAGCCCCACTCCATCTCCCAAAGGCTGCAGTCTCACACGAAAACAAGTTCTATAAGAGCAACAGCTTAGGCAAGGCCGGTTTCACTCTTCTGACCTACCATCTATGCATACCTGAAAGGAGAAAAATATTCAAAGGTTGATTTAAAGGTGTGTGTGTGTGTGTGTGTGTGTGTGTGTGTGTGTTTACACATGATAAAACTCTTTCCAGATTGCAGGTAACAAAATGTCGGTCACAGTTATTGTCGTGATGGCTGCCATTTAATTTCCAACATCTCTTCTTACGGGTGATGGCACCAATTCTTTTAAAATATCATTTGATGGTGTCATTTAATTTATGGGAAGATTCTTGAGGTGGTCAAATATTATTTTATGCAGCATCTATAGATTGCAATTTCATGACTTTCATTCAAGTCCTCATAATGCACCCCCAGTCTACTGCCCTCCGTCCCATAAAGTTGAGTTTGAGTGGAGTGGAGTGGCTATAACGGTCATCTGTTGATGTATATGAGGTGCAGTGCTGTATGGAAATGTCTTGAGCGGAGTTATGCGGGGTCTGGTCTCGCCAGGTCCAATCTCCCCCGAAAAACCCATCTCCTAACGAGGCCTATAAAAGCCTGTGATTAACGAGCCACCAACAGGCTCTCGGGTTCCTGCAGCGGCTGCCTGCGCTCTGATAAGGGAAAGAATTAGGAAAGGACAGAGCAGAGAGAGAGAGAGAGAGAGAGAGAGAGAGAGAGAGAGAGAGAGAGAGAGAGAGAGAGAGAGAGAGAGAGAAAGAGGGAGAGGGAGAGAAGGATGGACAGAAAGAAGTAGCAGGAAGTGAGAGATAGAGCGAGGAAGGAAGAATAGAGAGTGATAAGAAGAGCAAGCCTACGGAAGCGAAATGAACAGAAAGAGAAGAGAAAGAGAGAGAACGAGGGAAGAAAAGGGTGATTGAGAAAAGTGGTCCCACTGCAGTCCTATCACGACTTTATTTACTGCTCCACATTGGAGTCGCTGAGTGCAGGAGGCTCACCAGTCTGTGGTGTGGAACTTATTTCCAGCTCAATGACCCAGGCCCCCCGCTGAGCAGAGCGGGAATGATTATATAAGCGCTTTTCTCCCCCCCTCCCCTCCTCATCAGAGATGCACCCCACCAGTCTTAATGCCAGCCCGGTTTCATTTATGATATCATACATAATCTCTTTTTCTCTCTAAGACACGTTAAGCCACTTTGATGGCACGATAACCATATGCCGCACTATTTAGATAATTATATGGGTATATCTCAGTGAAATATCTGAAAGGGCAGTATTAAAAAACAGCTACACCTTTAACAGGGGACAGTTTCATTACAAAGGATGCTAGACTGGTCACTTGGGGAAATCAAAACCCTCCACCAAATGTCACACAGCTCTCTAAATCACCAGCATCTGACTAACTTCCACCTAATACAGTACAGCAAAAGCAAAGGCACAACACACCAATGGAAGCTTGTCCCAAATAAAACCCGTTTTTCACGGCACCACTCTGAACAGGAGCTCTGAGGGGTTCCAGTTCTCCTCGTCTTGCACAGGCTGATGTCAGGCTGACCGAGCACAGTGAGCGTCCTGGACCCCCGTCAACTCAAGACTTCCTGTTTAATCCCCAGCTGGCCTCTAATAGGCTTACGTGTCACTTGATGCTGCCCCACTAGGCTGCTGCTCCGCTGTGCTGCGTCGTGCCCAGTGCACACACGGGCCCCAAGGCTCTAGGACGCTAATGGCCACCCATTCAAATAAAATAAGGATATATATCGCTTGTGCATGTCTGAAACATTCCCTGCTGAAAAAAAAACAGCTTAACCAGCTAAAGGTGGTTTGCTGGTTGACCAGCTTGTTAACCAGCTTGTTTGACCACCCTATGATGGTTGACCTGCTAGACCAGCAAAACTCTTGCGAAAACATACCTTCAGCTGGTTTTCCCAGCTTATGATGGTAATTCAGCTGGTTTTGCTTGTCGTACCACCTCAAGCTGGTCATTTTAGCTGGTGTTGCTGGTCTATAGTGCTGGTTTAACTGGCCATGCCAGCTTATGTTGGTCATTCTAGCAAACCAGCATGACCATCTTGCACCAGCTGTATCCCACAAGACAGGCTGGTCACACCAGCATGACCAGCTTCCTCAGATGGTCATGCCAGTATATCCAGCTGGTGGCCCAACCAGCTACACCAGCAAAGACCAGCAAGAGCTGGAAGAAAACCAGCAAAGACGAGCTAAAACCAGCTAAAACCAGCTACCAGCATCTAGCTGTTTTTTTTTTCTGCAAAGATTTTTCTTGAAACAACAAACAAACAAACAAACAAACAAACAAACAAACAAACTATGTTAGTGGACGTACACAAACTGATGATAGGATCATAATCCTAATCAAAACAAACTGGAAAAAAATTATGAATGCAATATTGTACCCCTTGGGACCGTTCAGGTGACAAAGTGTCTCTTCATTATTAGAGTAATTAAATATTGAATGTGCTGTGGTGTGACTGTGGTTACGTTGGCCATTGATTTATATGAATTAAACAGCATATTTATGGCACCAGTCAGTGCAAATGCAGTATGAACAAATGCCAGTGATTAATTTGACTTCTTTTTAAATGGAGTTGCCCTCAAGTCAGTTTCGAGTCTAATGTTTTGCAGATAATTGCCCACCTGTACACTAATATTGTACAAATGTACTACAGCAAGAGCAGCCTCTTCTATTCAAATAATAGGCTGCCAGTGTTGTCAGAAAAATGACTTAAAGCTTTTGGGATCAATATGTGCTTGTGTTTGTAAATAAAACAAAAATAATGGTGGCTGGACTGCTTGTTACAAGATTATTTTTTCTGCAATGGGCAAAAAGCTCATAAGTCCTCAACAATGAATCCTGATGCTGCACGGTTCTCCCCACCACATAACCCTTGCGGAGATATCGTCATCGTGTTGCTGTGAGCAGCTTGGCTAGCCTTAATCTTGGAAAGTGTAATTGGATGGCGAGGGTCTTTGAAGGGGAAGAGGTCAGGTCACTGATCTGGTCAGAAATACCAGGGGTTAAAAGGAACCTCGTGTGGGAGAAAGGTGCTTGACTTCAGCTGTATTGCATAGGACTACTGACTAGAAATAGCCTGAGTCATGATTCAGGTCACAGGTCACCCCTCTTACTCATTGGTTTATATGGGTGTATCCTTGCCTGTGATTTTCTTGAGTGTTTGCTTACACTTTGCTAAAATATGAGGTTCTATCTCCAAGTAAGTATCTATGCAGTTGAGGCTTTTAATAATGCCTGTGTTTGAAGTTAAGTGAGGACACGGGACTAACGAAAACCATTCTCCACACAGGTCTCTTCTACAGCTTGTCCAACTTCCATAAACATTAGGCAGTGTCTCTTGGCCCGTGGACTGCTAGTGATGGCCAGAGCAACCCTTTGTATGAGGAAGTGAGATCAGATGAGAGATCTATCCATTTCCCTGTTTACACAAAGCCGCAGACACATTAGAGGCCACGGGGCGAACCTCGGGGCCAACATCTGACTCGACCATTAGTGCAATTAGTCCCCCACTGGGCTGTGGCTGGCCGGCCAGTGGGCGCAGTCTGTGGCCCTAACAGGAGCACATGGCCGGATTAGGCTATCTGTGGGTAACGCCTCCTCAAGTGCGTGTCTGAACTTAAACAATCTCCTGGCAGAACTAGCGCCAGGCCTTGCCCCGACCCATCCACCTGTTCCACTGGCTCAGCTAACCGCTCACTGGTTGCGGCATGTGTTTCATCATGGCAACCGCTCTGCTGTCTTACTCTTACACTCAAATGCATACATGGACAAACACAGGCACAATAAATCAGTTTAAAAATAAATAAATAAACAAACATATAAATAAATGAAACAGAAGGAAATGGCGACCCACCACAGTATGGTCTATTCACAACACTCAACTTTCAACTTATTTTAACAGCCTTCTTATCCTGATCCTTTTCCATCTTTTTAAACACTTCCCCTCAGGGAGATAGTTGAGACAATTTGTCAGATAAATAGATAATTTGTACCCAGTTTGCAGAGTTTGAAGTAGTCAGTGATACATGGTAGACTATATTTATATCTCTCATTGTAATTGGTTTGTTATAGTTTTAAACAGTTGTCTGCCTCTTTTTTGACAACATTAGCAGGCTAACTGATTTAGCAGATATTGCCTTTGTGTGGATGCAGCTGTGGATTGGCCGTTAGCTTTTTTATCTGCCAGCTGATGACTGTACTAACAGTTGGCCAGTTAAATGAGTTGGAGATTTCCAGGACGAAGCATGAATCCCAGTATCACAGGTCATTATCAGCAGGTTGCCGGTTTGAATGCAAGACATCAGGTTAAGCAGGGGTGAAAGTAGTTTTTATTTCTTGGTGGTACTATGATATAGTTATAATGCGCGCGCCAAAATTTTCACTTAGCCTAATTATTTATTATTTGTTTATTTACTGTATTATAGTCTACTTATCAAGCATTCACAAGGACTTCTTATCACTCTAGTATCACTCTTTAACCCACCTGTATCTGTTGATTATGAATAAATTGCAAACACTTAATTTCAACATTTATTTATTTATTTATGTTTTAGCTGAATAGTTGAAACAGAACAGTGGAACAGAACAGAAAAGGTAAAACACTTAAAATAAATTCCAAAGAGGCTTGAAGTAGCTGTCCTCATCTGCTTGACGACTAGCCATGCCTTGGGTTGAATGAGCAGCTCTCCTTCCTTTGCCAAGCCAAGTCTTCACATAAGGAAGGCCATCCCACTGCTTTCTGTTTCATTGCTGTGGTCTTTTTTAAAAACATAACATTTTTTTCTCTGCATTTTCTTTGTATAGTTTCTACTTGTCCTCTCTACTTGAATCTCTCTCGAAGCGTTGTGGTTTTCTGTTGGTATGTTTGGATTATTTTTTCCCACGAACGTGATGGGACGTTTGAATAAGTGCGTGGAATGTTTGAATAAGTGCGTGCGTTCTTTTGTGTTCAGTGCACGTGTGTTTTCAGTGCTTTGGTAGCCTAGTTACTCTGATCGCTCCCACTTCCATTTCTATTTTTTTATATAGGCTACTGTATATCATGAAACACGTTTCTTTGAGTAATCATGCCTTTTTATTTGGGAGACTGCAACATACTTCTGTCCGCTAAAACACGTTCATTATTGCTGCGCAAGATCTGGTTAAGCTGTACACGCGCTGTCTGTCTCGTGTCTCTCCAGCGAAACATTGCACACATAAAACCAGAATAGGCTATTGAAACATCAACATATTTTTCTTTAGCCTGTATGTTTTTTTTATTTGGGAGACTTTCCAAGAAACGTCAAAAACACTTTGGATACCAGTGCACATTGGCGCAATTACTGTAGGCTACTGTAGCCTACGCGCGCTATAGCTTGCTCGTTGTCTGTCCAGCTGCACGGGAGGTTTAGACACAATTCAGATACAGTTCAGAACGATGTATATTAAATATATTTTTGGGCAGTATTACAAAACTGGTGAAACATGTTGCTTCTGGTAATTTGACATTAGCAGTTGTGTTGTCATGCTGAAAGTGCAATATTTTTCAGAGACAGTATAGTTTTCTTTCCGGTAAGGCGTACCCTCTCCAAATATTTTAGTGGCAGGGGCGGAGCTTGAGGGGGTGCGGGGGGTGCGCCACGCCCCCGGCCCGGGACCCGCAGGGGCCGAGAAGCCCCTGGCTGCAGATTGCAGATCGGGACTGGGCTCAATGTGGGGCGGAGCGCAACGTTGAGCTCAGCCCACCTTCAGCACGTCTTCTCACACTGACAATGTCCGTAGGGCCTACCTTGTTTCCTACTGTCCAAGTTATATAAAGCATTTTCTCAACTGCAAGAGGAAAAAACACGGAGGTTGACGCTTGTTAGGCTAACAGTAGGTCCTACTGGGTAGGGTAGCCTATAATGCGTAGGGGAGAACTGGTATCAAGTGGACCAAAATAAGCATAAAGGTGAGCTATCATAACACTGTGACATATGGTCTGCAATGGCTAATGCAATAAATTAGCTTTAACAGTCATACATTTGGACTTTTTTGTTGATTTTATATAAAAAAAACAGAAGCTCTTTGTTTAAGCCAGCAGGATTCAAGATTTAAGAGCTGTTACATTCATGACGCTATACTGTTACAACTGTACCGCACTTTTTTATGGCTGCGTTAAGGTTGTGAAGTAGGCCTACATGCCGCTGTTAATTAAAAACATGCACATAAACAATAGGCTAGGTGTAAAATATTGAATAAAATGTTCTGCTGTATGACTGGCTTTATTTTAACTCTCATATTGAACTTTACGAGGTGCAAATTTACAAAATTGGATCGTCTCCTACAGGCGTCAATGAGAGAACACTTAAACTTACATGATTTTGGTTTCGATTTTCTAATTGGAGTAAGTCTTTGTGACAACACGTCATGATACATTTGATAATGTTTGATCGCTGTTTTGGTATGAAGCATCTTTTACGTAGCCTAATGAATGCGCTCTAGAAAGTGAAAGTAGCCTAACCTAGGCCTATATGCGCTCTGTGTCTGAGCTGTATGTGCACGTCCGCAATTGATTACGTTCCTCAAACACATCAATCCCATGGTATTTTTTGCCCTAAAATGCATGAAACATGCAAGTTCAAAATCCCGCCAGTAGCCACGTTACATCTCCGTTTCATATTTGCCTAGGCTACTAGTCTACAATAAATGAATTGTACGAACTCAACTGACAACAGGTATATCTACTGATTCGGTCATTGCGACTACAGAATACAGACTACAGAATACAGTACAACAAACTTTCTGTCTTTCTGAAGTTTATTTTTGTATTCCGGGGTACAGTTAACCTGACCCTAGCCAGATGAATTTCGCTCCGCCTAGCTCCACTCATCCATCTGGAACCGATCCATTGAAGTGTTGCTTCGTAAGACTGGGCCTAATCAAAAAATGCTTGCATATGATTGAATAAGCCACTTGTCCGTCATCTATTGACGTGCTACTTCAACCACTCACATCGAAGCCAACCCGTGACGCTAATAACAGTGTCACAGTCGCTTCTATGTCACATCTATGAAACTCCCGCCCTGCGTCCTGATTGCTGAACCATAAAGTCGGTTGCAGAAATCACTCTCAATGGAAGAGGTCCCAGATGGATGTGAGTGAAGCTAGGCGGAGCTATAGCGGAACGAAATTCATCTGGCTAGGGTCAGGCTAGGGTACAGTAGCCTAATTGCCTAATGTCTTGACAATAGTTTTTCTTACCGGCTTGCTGTTTAAACCAGTGTTTCTCAAACTTTTTTTTTGGGGACCCACTTTTTAAAAATGACAGACTATTGCGACCCAACTCGTGACTGTGGTAGTTAACAAACTAAACTGACTGCGCCACTCTGAACTTTCCTGCCAGGTTTATGACGCAAACCGCTACATCTCGGCTCTGGCATTGCCTAAACTCATCGTGTGGGAAATCAGGTTATCTGTCAATGTTGGGCTTTGAAAGTAAGGGATATTTGCTCAGTAGGCTAATAGTAGGCTACATTTTGTAACATTTATAGAGAAACCGAGGGGAAGTTAAATTAGAAATTAGAATCGTTGGAAATTGAAAACACATACAAAAAAATATTCGGGGCTTTTAAAAAGAGATTCGGGGCTTGAGCCCGCCAATGCAACCACCCAGCAGTAACTTCTGCATTCAGTGAGATTTGCACCGCCCTAATTTTATTTTTGACTCTTGCCGTCACCGTTGCAACCTCTGAGCGCTCATTCTCCAAGTTAATGATCATTAAAAAAACACTTGAGAAGCACAGTGGGACAGGAGAGACTGAGTGGACTTGCCATGTTGTCCATAGAGAATGAGAGAGCAAAGAAAATGGACATACACAGAGCATCGTGGACGAGTTCGCGGAGCGCAAGGCTCGTCGTATGCCCTTCAAATAGTGCTGCGTATTATTGTTGTTTTATTATTAGGGGTCATGTAGCCTAATATTTTTGTTGTTGTTCTCTTGGTTACACTTCATGTACGTTCGATGGACTTCAAAATGACATAGTTGCTCTCCGTGGCGCTGACGCTTGTAAGACCCGCTGTTGCGGGCATGTGTAGCCTATGTTGTAAAATTATGTTATGATGAGTTTAATAAAGGGCCCGGTCATGTGCCCCGCCCCCGGCCCTGACTTGTTCCGCCACTGTTTAGTGGTATCCCGTACCGGCCAGTACCGGCTTACTTTCACCCCTGAGGTTAAGCCACCTGGTCTATTCGTATGACGTCCTAATGTAGTGGATGAAAACGTCACTAGGTTCTAATTATGAAGATTGTAAGATAATTATCAATAAACATCATCAGTACATCAGAACTTTTCTTTTAGGTCTTTCCTTAACCTACAATTTGAGAAAGACTTCCTTCAGAGTTAAAGGACACTTACCCATTGTAACAGAAGCTTGCTTTAAAAAACCTTTCCTTCTGTGTTTGTTCATTGACCGCCATGTCCTTGCATTTTCCTCTGGCGTATCATTTTCAACGCAGAAAACGGCTAATGAAAGTGCCCTCTCTCTACAATGTCCTTGTTCACACTGCGCACACAAAATAAAAAGGATATCTGTACCCTCAAAAAATGTAGGCAATCAGGCTGTGCACAGTTTCATGTATGATCATGTAATACTCCCGACTACCCAGCCTGTGTGTTTTATACGCCCTTTTACTAGGATGAAGTTGGGCAGAACTGGCATTCACTTCCTGGTCTGGAAAACTCACAAATCAGCAGGCACAAACAGAAACCTATTAGGCAATTGGGGCCGCAAGAAATCACTCACAGATTCCTCCTCAGGCCATTCTCAGTTAACTCCCATTTGTGGGCAAACCACCTGACTGGTCACAAGCCCCCGTCAGCTCAGCGTCTTGCCTCAGGAGAGAGAGGCTCTTGCGAGAGCTTCACTCGGAACGAGGAGCAGCCAGCAATGTGACCAACGTTTAACCTGGCCCTGAGGGACGATGACGTTAAGAAGAAAAAAAACATCAAAAAGAAAAAAGACAAAAAAATGACACCCCTTGAAGCATAAACAAATACCTTATGTATCACATCATCATGACACAACAGCCAACAAAGCATTTACAGTCACCTTGGTATGATCACAAGGTGTTGACTTTTCTCTTTTGAACCATGTGTTACATACATATTAGCGTTGAAGCATCAAAGGGAATTGTTGTGTGACGACTCACCAGTGGATCACTGTGTTTTAGACTTTAGCAAACGCCTCGTTCTCGCTCTCCTTCACCCTCTCCTCCAGTGCAGGCCTCGGTAAGCTGATTACACAAGGCAGCTCGGCTGTTGCCACCGACCACAGCACTTGCCATGACACGCAGGTATCTGTTTGTGTCCCACTGGCCCAGTCACACGAAACGAACAAAGCTACGGGGAAGGAGGCTACGGGGGGGAAGTGTAACACCCCCAAATGAGAAGTTTACCACATGTGAAACGGTACATCTCTTTACCCGTTGGGACTGATGGGCTTACGCTGCATAGACATACTGGGTTTCAGGGTCGACATACCCGTTTGTATGAAAGGGACCTTCCCATGAAGCAACACTGCACACTGAGCTGGTTATCAAGACAATAATCTTCTGCTCATGCCTGTAAACAAATTAACGGAATAACATTAACCCATCCCAAGGCGGCTTTAAAATCCCTGACTGCGGTGTAAACCTTAATGCCGTGCTACTCATTTCACAGCCTGAAAGCATCATATAATTGCATGAAACTTCCCAAGCCACAAGGTCACTATGTGCATGTATGGGGGCACGCAGAGAAGAAAGAACTATGCATTTCATCTGTGTTTATGTGACCCTTCAAAATGCACACACCATTAGCCAAGACAGATGCACATGCAACCTTCTTGAGCATGTGTGCGCCATAATGTATTCTTAGCGCTGTGTGCAGGGCTGCGGTTTTAAGCCGGCACTGAGACTTCGTGCCGTGCACCCTGGGAAAGAGTGAGTCACTCGCTGCTGCAGCTGCGGCCCAGGCCCCCGTCCTCTCGGCACTGAGTGAGGACTTAAGCGTACTACATACTCGCCGCACCCGACCGGTAGCACGACAATGTGACGTCAAAATTGCGTCATTTTCCTCTGTCGCACAAGAAATTTCAGCCTCGCACAGGCAGGTCGTGCACAGGAGATTTTTTTTTCAGATGCGGGCGACAAGCAGGATGAGCTTGAAGCCAAGATCAGGGAGCATCCGTGCCTCTATACAGAATCAACCACATTCAGGCATTTCATAATATAGCCTAGCCCACATCTTAAATAAACATGTTTGAATAGTCAAAGTTAGATAAGTTAATGAAGCTACCAGAGAGAGGGAATTAAGATGAAAGACCTGGGACCCAGGGACATGCCAATAATCCAGCAAAAGGTAACACCCCAGCTGAGAGCTGGAGGAGAACAGTGGGTTTTACTTGTGACCCCAGTATTTTATTTTTTACAAATGGTGTCCTCAACCAACTCACAGGTTTGCTGTTATAAAAAGACACTCTGCAAATACAAGGACTTCTGGGGGTTGCTGATGAGAAAAAAGGCAAAGTCCAGTGATGACACAGCAGGCTCTGTCACTGGACATCAGCACCCTGCTCAGACAAGCATGTAAACAGTTCGGCCTGTCGGTCACTAGGCTCTGCCATGAGGGAGCACACGTCAGCCATTCTCCACAACTAACAGGCTCTGGGAATTTGGGAATACTGCCGACTCACCCAGGAAGGCAAAATGGATCATCACAAGCAGGGGGGCTGGAGGGGGGAGGAAGGGTCAGCGTTGCTATATAGGGACATGGCAGCAGGAGGGGCCCAAAAGATAGTGGGAGAGAGGGGAGGGGGAGGAGGATGGGGGGAGGGAAGTCCAAAGAGGGGGAAAGATAAAGAGAAAGACAGACAGAGGGTGAGTGAGTGACAGAGAGGAGATAAAGAGTGAAAGAAACAGCAACAGAGCATGACTCCATGACAAAACAAAGAGAGGCCAGAGGAAAAACAAAGCCAAAAGGAAGCCCGTACGGAACGAACAAACAGATAGCCTAACAGCCTATGGCTATAAGAAGCTACCTACAAGAAGGACCAGTGATGAGGATAAAAGGTCCGAGCTGCTTCCATATAGGTGAAGTAGATTAAACCCAATCCGATCAAAATGTGCTGGGGTCCAATTCTCCCATCAAGGCAGCCATCCTCTCCATTTACTCTTCACGAACCGTCGGCAGCAGGCTAGTGACAGGGCATTATGCAAGGCCATACAAAGCACAGGAGTAAATCCAATAGGGTTAATTCGATTGTGGTTTGCCTTGGCCTGGATCCTTCATATGGTTGTCATACCTCGCAGTCGTCAGAGGCCTCTCTGAACAAGCTGTGCAATTCCAGCAGCTTCCTGTTTGTACAACCACTGGGACTGGGAGAAGTGTGCTGGGCTGGGGCAACGAGCTCAGGCAACCACCAGGCCATGGAGCTGCTGGGGCTGTGGAGCTGCTTCTCATTGAAGGCCCAAAAGTTTTGAAATAGACTGGGCATGTCTGGCCCGGCCTGTGGCGTGTGGGTTCCGTGGGCTCCCCCAGAGTTCTGAGCCCAGCATTGTTCTCAATATGGCTTCTGGAATGTTCATGTAAACGAGCTGCCATGGCGACCCAACCAGCTTTCCACATGATTGATGGAAAAGGAGAGGGTGGGCGGAGGGAGGGCCTGAGGGATGAGGCATCTCCGGCAGCGCAAGGCAAGCCACAAGAAAGTCGCATCGCTCAGTTCCGACCAGTGCTCATCAAACAGAGGCTAATTGCACAGTCGGCGATGTGATGGACGGTTCGCGTGCACGAGCAGGGTGCAATCACACAAGGAAGAGCATTTAATTAGTCACTGTAGACCGTGCAAAATGGCACGGCATTGGCCCACAGGAAGCCATTAGCCGAGCAAAAGCTACACATGGGTGGGGGTTAGAGTGCATGCTGGGTATGGAGAGTACATCACTTGGTGACAGAGGCACTCTGTGTGTGCATGTGTGCATGTGTGCATGTGTGTATGTGTGTGTGTGTGTGTGTGTGTGTGTGTGTGTGTGTGTGTAACACAAGGGCTCTTCAGTATTCTAGCTGGTGTCTCATTATTCTTTCGCCTGGAGAACAGAGAGAGCAGGTGCTTGAGATTAACACAACATCAGAGCCAGGGAGGCTGGCAGGCACCCACACACATTCAAACACTTTTCCCTCCCTCGCCCCTGCGAGCTCTTAACCCTGGAATCCTCTGACAGGGGTACAGCGCAGTGACGGTGCCCAGACCTTCTCCTGGGCCCAGGGCGTGCTAAACCTCCAGACAAGGCCTAATTAACACTACCCCATGCATCAATGTGCTTGTTCAAAGGGAACTCACACATGGGAATGACACTGGGAACCATCCTTGTGATCTATAGGCTGCTGCTCCAGAAGAGTTTCCTTTTTTTTTTAAATGGACAGTCTATTTGCTCTGTGCACCCCACAATGATCTATTTTCAGCATGGACAGACAGCGTAAAAAAAGGTATTTCCTATTGAGGGAGGACATGACCAACCATGCACACCATGCAGAGCATGCTTCATGAGTGAGTGAGTGAATGAGTGTTTGTGTGAGGTTGTGTGTGTGTGTGTGTGTGTGTGTGTGTGTAACGCTAAACTCATAACGAGCAAGGAGACGGTCCTCAAAGCCAAGGCTAACACACAACAGGACTTGACACGTCCTGAGGGGTTGGGGTGAGTGGGGGTGGATAATGGAGGGTACATAGGCAGGAACGACAGAGAGAAAGAGAGGATGACAGAAAGGAGAGAGAGAGAGGGGGAGAGAAAGAAGGAGAGAGAGAGGGAGTCACAGGGCCACAGTAGGACTCCTGGCCAAGACAGAGCTTTCAGACAAAACATCACTTCAGCCTCAGCCCAGCTACAGGGAGAGACATCCCAGAGAGGGGTAGGAGGAAGCAAGCAGGCAACAGAATCCTACATGGGTACAGGGAGGACAACGCCTCTTACATGTCTGAGAAAGCCCCATGTGTTATAGTAATGGTTATGGTACTTAGAGTGATATGGCATGGGAGTACGTCTTTGGCCAAGTCAAATATTAGAATTGGAACTTGGCTTCCATGCATTTATTGCACAAGGACACAGACATTATATATTGGTGCATCTATGCAGGGAAGATCATTTGTGAGTGTCTTCAGAATCTAAAATCAAATATTGGCTTTGAAAAGGTCAGCCAGATGAGCACAGCCCGAGGAGATGACCAAGCTCCTGTGATGACACAGTTCAAGATCATCATCAAGGATAGAATGACTTCAGCAGGTCCAAACCAACAAACATGCTGCCAGTTTTAAAGCCCTATGCTTGCATTACACCCACACATAAATAAACACAACAATTTGAAACACAGAGCCTCAAACCTTTTTTTTTTAAAAAAGGGCATTGAGCAACTCTCTGTGTTTGTGTGTACAGCCTATATGTTTGTGTGGGAATGTGTGTGTGTGTGTGTGTGTGTGTGTGTGGGCATGTGTGTGTGTGTGCACTGTACACAAGTGAGTAAGTAAGAGAGTGAGAGAGGCAACCTCCCTCTTTTCCCCAGCATATCCCTTTCATCATAATTGTTTTTGTTGATCAAATCATTAGCTAAATTAGGCCCCTCAGCAGTGCTCAGCCCCCACACACAAAGGCCAGATTGTGAGGGCCTGGTGTGCTGCCCACATGGCTGGGCTTTCTGGGGGACGTGTTCCCACAGTCCTCACGGCCAGCCCCGATGCAGGAGGCCGTGGAGGATATCGCAGTCTCGCCTCCTCATAAAACAGCAGGAGAGGAAGTGAAAACAAAACGATGAACAGAGGAGTCATGGCCTCTGTTGTTAAGGGCAAAGATTTGATATGGCCCAAAGTGGTGTGTGTGTGTGTGTGTAGCAGGTGTATCAAGGGCCAGTGGTAAACAATGGTCTCTTTTCTACGAAAGGAGATTAAATGGCTGCAAAGTGGTAGTTTAATCATAGACATGCATGTCTCCACAATTGAGGCTCTAAATTTCTGCCAATACAGGACAATCTTAAGACCTTTGTAAAGATTCTTTATGATTATGTGATGCAATTTTCGGGCGAATGTCTATTTATCCCATTTCCAAAAACAAGATGTTTAGATTCAGACTTGTAAAACGACAGGACCATTATCATCTTCGATTTTCTGTTAGGAAGAGGTTGCATTCCCTTGCAGGGATAAAGAGAAGAGTCAACAGAAGGATTAGATTGTGCGGGATTAGCCTCTAGTCGCTACATCAACTGAGTGGAGACGTGGCTCAGTTTTTGGTCAGACACCAGACACAAATGTAGCCCATCCCAGCTACCGCCACCACACATGCAGCGTGAGATCGGTTGGATTTCTGAAAACAAACTTCTCTTCTACACTGTCAGTCAGACTAAATGCTTTCGATAACCGCCAGAATTACTTAGGCTCCTGGAAGGACACGTCAAATAATGTACAGTTCGAAAGTAACAGTTTATAAAAGTTGGCTAAATCATGGGGCATACGTCAAGTAGCCCACCATATTTCCTCATTGTAAAACTTACAAATACCCGTGGTTACCCGGCTTCTCTCTCATGTCATTACTAATATCAAACAAAGACATTCTTTGTCATCAAAACGACCAGACTAGACTTTGTTCTCCATGTTTCTCATTCACACAAACTTAAGTCTCTTCTTACCTATAAATAACAGTCTTCTTAAATTATTTTCAGCCAACCTTCCTATTTGAATTATATTCAGATACATTGTAACATGTTTGACTTGAGTATAAAGGTTTATCCAGTTCTACATCAGCGGTCAATTTCGTTTCACATGATCGCACTCTTTAGATTCCAGGATTCACTGACTCATTTAATTTAGTCTAACTATTACAGACTGCACTAACAGGTCGAAGCCCAAGTCAAAAACGGCACAAAAGGATGCACAGAGGACATGTAATAATGAGCAAACCACGTACATGTCTGCCGCCAGGGGAGGTATCATCTGATGTAAATCCAAATTGTTCAGTAACAAGCTGGTTCCGGTGGAAGGTAGTCAGACGAGGAAAACTGGACGACTTTTCCTGCCAATCAAAGTGAATAAATTCCCCAAATCAGTGAAGTCTCGCCTCTTGTTTCGCCTTCGGTCTTCCCAGTGTCACTTTCTCCTTCTCCTGTAGGCGCAACCGAGAGCTCAGTCCCCGTCCTTATCTCCGAAGGGGTGTGGACAATCCAATCCAATGCAAATGCAAGAGCCGTCCGTACTCATCCGCGTCCACTTCTCGTCGATCAGGATGAAGGAAGGGTGAAGGAAATAATCACGACAGAAAAACAGCAGCTCTATAATTCAAGTTGGTTTCAGGCTGGACCATGCGTCAGTGATTGTCTGCCGCGCAGTTCGGTGAAATCTCCTGTTGAGTCTTCGGAGACGTCTGCCTCGCTCAGTGTATGTGTGTGTGCACAAGTACACACACACACATGCACAGCTTAAGAGGGGACGGCAGGCTATAGCAGTTGTGTGTTGAGCAGCTCCAAACTGAGAAGGGGGATGGGAGAGAGGGGAGGGACTCGGAGGATTTTCGCCTTGCCTCGCCTCTCTCCTCAAGTGAAACGGAGTGCCATGGTCCCCATTTGCTGCCGGCCTCCCCCCTCCTACTGTCCCCTTGTCCCCGAAATGACGCAGAGTTAGCAGTGAACTGCACGCACACAGTAACGACAAACGGAATATTAACCTGCAATTTTAATAATTTACCCAGATTTTTAGACACATCAGACACTTCAAGACAAGTTAACCAGAACTCTCTCCAAAAGATAAAATTCTTATATGGTTGGGTAGAGCGTAAATCGATAGCTTATAAATATAACTTACCATGATGTGAAAAGCTGAAACAGGTTAAATTACAGGGTGGCTTGCCAGCCTCGTAATTAGCACTCTAACCTAAATATAGTGACGATGAAAAGACTATGAAATATCTTTGGGAGCGAAACACTAAAAAACGTTTCAGAAACATAACCTGCACAACCATGCATTACTGTACACTGCATAATATCATGTCAGTAAAATATCATTGCTAAGGCAACAAAACATAATCAGTAGCCACACATGTAAATATATTTTGTTCAAAATTCAGTACAAAGCCCAGTACAAAGTACAAAGAAATAAACAGTGAAATCAGGGACCAAACAGAAAGTAGGGAGCCAGAATATAGCTTTCTGATCCACAGGGTGAAGTGCAAGGGGCACTATACTCATATGTGTCAGACAGACATACATCAATACATTGATTACTGAGAAGGAAGCTCTTGCTGCTAAGGTGGTGGAGAGGAGGACTGGACGTAATCAGTAGGTCTACTATTAGAATAGCATGTTTGGTGACCCTAGACCATGTCCCTATCTAACTGGTTCTTTAGTTTGTTCAAATAAATCCACACAGACCCACAATCTCCCTCTTTCAACATGTCTATCATTTAATCACACACACACACACACACACACACAAACACACACCCTTTGAGGGAGACAACACACACACACGCACACAGTCATTAATGCCAATGTATGTGACAGTGACAAAAGCAATCCCTCCCTCCCGCGACCCCCCTGCCTGGAGAGATGAATGACTGCTCTCATGGGCAGTGGATAGCTGTTACCCCAGCAACCTTGCAAGCAAGACCCTGGGTGATGTCATGTGTTTGGAGAGCAGGTCTGTGTTTGGGCGTCTGGCTGTGTGCGATAGGCCTAAGCGCTTCATGAGGATGTGTGTGTGTGTTTGGATTTGGTGTCAAAAGACTCTGATTCACCTCTCCTTTTCTGAAGCTCACCTCACCCACACCAATATCACCCATTCAAACACAAAAGGCTATTATTCACATATCTGTATATTCCTGATACCCTCAATCACCACATTAGCTTATCTCTCTATCACACACACACACGCAAATACACACATTTTAGATCAGTTAAGCGAATACTCAGCAGAGCAGACACCATGGCTTTGGTGGAGGATGCTAGTGCATCTAACCAAAAGAGGGAAACAGCGTAAGTCCCAGTCTACACCAGGCATTCCTCAACCCATGTCATCTTTAGCTCATTATTTGCCTTACATAAACTTTTCATTTGATTATACACAGGATGATTTCCTTCTGATACTATGGAGCACTATGTGCTACTTAGTGGAGCATACAAAGGCCAGATCTCTATCTAGTGCATGCTTTATCCTTTTTCCTAACATCTATCCTCTGGTCACTGGTGATAACCCCTTACAGCTAACATATACGACAAAAAACTAGCCACAGGGGTGCAGGATGGAAGTGTAAAAGCCGCTTGGTAGTACAGACAATGTAGAGAATGTCTGTAGCAGGATGAGCTGAATCCTGACTTTATTCATACTAAGTGTGTATTGTGTATAGATCAAAGCAAGAATTAAGTTGTGGTTTTTGTATCCTAATGGTACTAAGTTGGCGACCTATCAAAGAGGAAAAGGTGTGTTCTCACGACTAAAATGGCATCCGTGCGAATGGGGAGGGTGGAGGTGGAATTAGGCCGTAGGGATGGAGGGAGGAGCCAGTCAGTCATAAATATCTCATCTCTTTCTCGTCTCATTTTGTCTCTGCCTCACCATCTTTAAGGTTTCCTTCATGTGATTGATGTGCCTTGCTGATGTATTTACTGACTATGCATTCCAAGGGGAACAATGCCAGCCCGCACGCATGCATGCGCACACACACACACACACACAGGGGCGTCGGACTTGGGGTAAACCACTACTGATTATAGGGGCCCAAGGGGAGAGATGGCTCTTGAAAAGTCTGGAATATATTTTATTTGACCTGAGATGAGGAACATGGGGGCCCATCGGGACTGCCTATGCAGGAGCCCAGGATCTTGTGCTACACCCCTGCACACACACACACACACACACACACATAGATGTGTGTGTACAGACAGATGTAGTGAGAGAGAAACACACACACACACACACACACACACAAAAGAAAGAGAACATATGCACACACACACGCACGCACACACACACACACACACACAGATATCCAGATGTGGGTCAAGCAGAGTAAATCTCCTGAAGATGGCAGAACTGGGGATATGGGCCAGTGATGTCGTCTCTCTCTGGTCTGACAGCTCTCCCAGGGCTCCCCTGCCGGAGTGCTCCATGCTCATTGACCCCGGCGCCCCAGCATGTCAGATGCGTCTCCCTCGTCTCCCCCAGGAGACGGGCCCACTCATTCACTAACAATAGGGATGGGTCACCGGGGCACTCTTTGATCAGCTCCTCTGTGGATGCTCTTGCTCTGGTCCATGGAGTTCTGGCTCTTTGGTGTTCAGCTTCTCGCACTCTGTGTAGTCCATTTCCTCCTACACACTTTTTTTTTATCTGATTGTGCCAGTCATCCATTTTTCACCCTCCTTCAGACTTCAATGCCATCACTTCCCACTTTATCCTTCTACCAAGACACCTCATTTTTTTTCCGCACTCCTCTCTGTCTGTTTACCTAGTCAGTCAACCCCCCCCCCCCCACACACACACAGTGAGAATATCTGAATACCTCCAGGCCCAGTCTGGAGAGGTTAACACCCTCCCTGAGGCCTTTTGACCATAGGACCTCATGTCCTTTCCCACTATAGTAGAGGCGTGTCACTGGAGAACATTTATATATTTATAAACATACATAAGATCTTCCTCTCCCACTCTGTTTCCCTTTCTCTCTACCTCTCTCTATCCTCTCTCATCGTTCTTTGCACTCCATAATTGATTGCCGAATTTATTTCAATATATGTATGCAGTCCAACGGTAGGGATATTTGAGGGAAGGAAGCTGGAATGAGTGGAAATGGTCAGTCTTTCTCTGTTAAAGCACATCAACACAGCTAGCCTACAAATGCGTTACATAACACTCTGCCACCAAACAGAACCTGAGAATTCCCCAAAGTGCTCAGAAAAGGACAGAATGACTAAGAGCAAAGGAGAGACAGGGAGGGAGAGAGACCGACAGACAGAGGGAGAGGGAGGAGAAGAGAGAGAGAGAGAGAGAGAGAGAGAGAGAGAGAGGAAGGAGAGAGAGAAAGAGAGTTAGTTGGTGGAACATGGCAGAGAGGGGGGTCTCTGTAATTATGTAATATCCAGGCATTTGCATTGGCTAGGTGTTTGAGGACATTCTCACTTCCCGAGTGTGTCCACCTCTCGCGTTCACCCACCACCAGTCCATGCTGTCACACACCAGCAGGCGCGCACACCAACCCACACGCATAACACACCACCTGTCAACTCCATCTGCTGCTGGTCCTTCACAACGCAACACAACTATGTATACTCTTTAAGCACACATATACACACCCTTACACACAAATACACACACACACACACACACACAATATATATATATATATATATATATATATACATACAAACATACACACACACAAACATACACACACACACAACTAATTATCTAAACATGCACACCATAAACACACATTCTCACTTTTTCTTGGAGATAGACATATACTTTACACACACACACACACACACACACACTTATTTGTGAGCTGATGGAAATCTCTCTTGGAGGCTATGTGATAAAATCTTACCCTGAGGCGAAAGGGTTTTCTATTTGGGTCAAGCAACTCCACAGCCCCCCTCCCTTCTTCAGCAGACTTTCAGTGAAGCCTGTGCACTTGGCATCCTCCTCCATCACGAAGGTACAAAGGGAGTATAGAGAACTTGAGAATGCACCCAGAAGAATGTAGGGGTGGTTATGCTCCATACTCCCAGAGAGAGGGGTCACATTTGTAAAATACCTTCCAAGCAGTATACATTCGACTCAAGAGTCTCCTGTGAGTCTTTTTTAGAGGGGGGATGCATCCACTACTTCTTCTTCTCAAGATGCTTATCACACAATACCATGCCTTGAGTCCTCAACAGAGTCCAAGTGGATTGAACCGCAGTCCAGTTATTTTCAGAAATAACACTGTGGTTTCACACACACACACAATATGATGCCGTCTGTGACAGAGGAAGAATAAACAGAGTGCGAGATGACTCATGAGGCATCCGTGGTGAGCATTCGAGTAGTCACTTCTGTTTTTCAAAAAGCAGATCACCAAAACAGGAAGAACAAAAATCAAGTGGTGAGGGGCCTCAATGTGCATCGTTAATACGTTAATACTCCTTGGACATGCGTCCTCCCCGGCTGCCCCCCGGGCCAAGTGCACGGACACACACACATCCTATTCTCCCTGAGCTCATTCATAATGAAAGGCCTGTCTCATTACGAGTGAGTGGATGTACTGTAACAATTTGCCCCTATACATTGGCCCACAGCAGGGGTCCAGCCTGGCTGTCCCCAATTCTGACAATCCTCCATCCCATAACATCAACGCCCTCAATTCCACAGTTGGGTACACACACACAGGAAGAGGGAGAGAGAGGGAGAGAGAGAGAGAGAGAGAGAGAGAGAGAGAGAAACAAACAAACAAATATGCAAATACACTCTCCCTCACATACACACACACAAACATTCATATGTATGTACACACACACACAAACTTCCACTAGGCTCAGGAACTCACTGGACCCCTGGGACAAGAATCTTGCCCCTCATCTCTAGTAATCTGACTGCCCCTCCCCAAGCCTCAATTCCTCTTCTACGATTAAGGCAGGGTGGGACCCTCTGAGCTGGGACACAATCTTCTGATTACCCCCATACCACCACACACACACACACACACAACATACCAAAACTGCGGACTCGCAGCCACAGAAAGACTTCATGCTGACACCTAAACAGACGAGACAGAGAAAAGACATAATGCAAGCAATGTCTTTAAACGCAACTCAACTGTAAACAATTGTTTGTTTGTTTTTAGTACATGGGAGCTGAGCACCTCCATTCCTGTCATCCATTAATTTCACACACACTGTTAAGTACTATCTGTATACAAAATGGATTTCTTCTTTCATGTTGTCCTCTGTTCCATCAGCACACAAACATCACTAAAGACAGGCTTTAAGCTGTAACCTGAAATTGAAAGAAACATGGGCCTCGGCAAAAATGTCACAGGACAAGGAAAATAAATAAATAAATAAACAAATAAACAAACGATCTCTGCAAAGACAGACTTTCATTATCTCCAGAGGCTGCAGTAGCAGTTTCACTGTTGCAATAAAGTGAACTGGAAAGCAATCATCTGATCAGCCACGCCCTTAATTATAGCCCAGTCAGTGAAACCCATATACCCGCCGGACAAAAATACAAGCAATGTGCATGTATGTAATGTGTGCGTATGCATGTATACAGTGCATGCATGTACATCCCTCAGGCTTGTTTGAGGGTTATTTTTGTTTCTGTGTGCTTCCTGAAAAGTGGTCCAGCTCTGCCAGTACTTCCCAAAGCGTCTCCAGAATGCACTCTGGCATCTGTGGAAGTTCGCTGAGTCCTGCCTTTCTCTCTACCCCCATCCTCCCACACCTCCTCCTCCTCCTTCCCATTTCCCCCCCAAATCCCTCACTTTGATTTCTGACACAGTTCCACATGGGCGGACTCAGCTGCTCTGAAAGAGACCTGGCACCGCAGTCCAGTCTGCCCCCCTCCCCCTCGCTCTCTGGGGCAGGGAGTGGGTCAGTCCTCGGCAGCACGTGGATCGTGTCCAGACCTGGGGTAATTAAAAAGCCAGCACCCAGGGCCCCTTCATTCAGGATCGTATTAAAAAGCTCCCATTCAGGACGCGGCTCAAGGCCGCCGAGTGTCCCTCTCGCCCGCTGAAAGGAGAGAAAACACAGGGGGGGGGGGGGGGGGGGGGTGAGACGGACAGAGAGTGAAAACCCACAGATGAGAGAGAAAGAGAGAAAACACTAGAAGGAAAAAGAGAGAGGTAAATGTACAGAGAGAATGGCAGGCATGAGGAGAAAAGAATGAGTGAAAATGAATGACAGAAAGATACAGAGGGAAAGAAAGACAGCTTACATCATGGATGCCAGACACACCAAAGTTTGCAACCTCACGCCCCACTATCCACCCCCTGGCAAAACTATGCAGAGCACAAGCGGGTATGAGATCATTCCTGCTGCCCCTTTCAGCTTTCACAGCAACTCAACAACATCCCCTCCGAGAACAAGATGGAGAAAATCAAGACAGGGAAACAGGAGAAAAGAAAGCAAAAGACCACACAAAATTTGTTAAAATCATTTTAATCAGATACCGTCCACTTCGTCCCTTAAAGGAGAATTGACCTAAAGTGTGTTGAAACATGATACCGAGTGTGAACGTATGTCTCATAGCCCATCTCAGCTTGTCCCCTGCACTCTAAAATCTGGCGCTAGTTAGCCGATGCTACCAACAGCTTTTTCAATGGGGTTGCCTCGGCAAAATAATTCTGTGGAAATGCATGGATTCCAGTTGCTTCTACTGGAAGAAACTGGAATCCATGCATTTCCACAGAATTACTTTTGGAATCTGATCCCTTATCATACCTGTGAATTCTTACTCGTCGCTCGACTTATCGTGACGAAATTCAAGATGGCTGCAAACGCTAAACTTCGTGAAGATACTGTCTGTATAAATCGTCTTGTAAGTAAGCTACCAGTTTTTCAAAGTTCTCAGTGTCTCGTTTTAAATGGCAGGGCCCTTGGAAGTCTACCAATGAAGTGTGGAGATACGTTGAGCCTCATAAATGGTGTAGCCAGCAGCCAGACCAATGGATACCTTGTCTTAGCTGAATTACTGAAGCTAAGCAGGTGTGGGCCTCGTTAGTACTTGGATGGGAGACCTCCTTGGAAAACTAGGTTGCTACTGGAAGTGGTGTTGGTGGGTGGTCAGTAGGTGGCACTCTTCCCTCTGGCCAAAAAAAAAAAAAAGATCGATCCCAATGCAGTGCTGTGACGGGGTTAAACCGAGGTCCTGACTCACTGTGGTCATTAAAGATCCCATGGCACTTATCGCAAAGAGTAGGGGGTTCCCTGGTGTCCTGGCTAAATTCCCAACCTGGCTCATGCAATCTGGCCCCCTAATCATCCTCCACTGTAATTGGCTCCCTCACTCTCCACCTCAAGCTGGTGTGTGGTGAGTGTTCTGGCGCATAATGGCTGCCGTGCATCACCCAGTTGGGTGCTACACATTAGTGGTGGTTACTAGTGAGGTCCCCCCATCCATGTGATGCGCTTTGATTATCTAGAAAAGTGCTATATAAATGTAATGTGTTGTAAAACAGTGATTTATTTGCATGGCTAGGCCGATGCCGAGGCACTCCAATTGAAAAAGCTTTTGGTAGCATCGGCTAACTAGCGCCAGATTTTGGAGTACAGGGGACAAGCCGAGATGGGCTATGAGACATACGTTCACACTCGGTAACATGTTTCAACACACTTTAGGTCAATATTACACCGGAATTCTCCTTTAAGGGACTGGCTGGACTGAGTCTCACAAGAGGAAGATGCAGCTTCATTTTTGGTCTCAGAGTCGGTCTGAAAGCGCTGGCCCAGGCACATGACTCTCAGACAGAACCCAAAATAGCTCCAAATCATGTCATTCAGTCCAAACAAGAGTAAACAAGGAAGGTCACACAAAGGAGCTATTGGGGTATTTCTGGTGTTTTTATTTTTTTGTGTTGTTTGAGAAGCAGTTTCCTGGTGAAGGAGTCGTACTGCTTCATTTCCTCTCCTTCCCTTATTAAGACATGGTTTACCATCGGACAAGCGCAGCTGTAGCAACCATGTAAGGACGGAAGCTTTAGGAGAAGGTCAACGTTACAGTAAACCTCATTTTTCACTTGTCGTGCCTCCGCCTGCACGAGACGAGACCTTACAGACACCACAGCCCCTACCCCTCTCTTTGCCCTGACAGAACAATACATAGGCCATCACCACAGAACCAAGTGTACCCACATTTGCCCAATGAAGGCCATTGTTTTGATCTTAATATGCATTTGCTGCATAATGCTTTTTCAGAGGAGACTAGTTAGATGCAAAGTGCATTCAACACTGGTGAGCTATGGATCATAGTTTATGAACAACTATCTTAGTTCTTATATAGTTCTAATATTCTCCCACTAGTGACTTTCTGATGCTCTGATTTTAGACAGAGCTTTCAGAGCCGAGTAGACGCTGCTTCATATAAACGATGTACAAAAGATATATGATGCATCTGTGGTCCATGAATGTCCAGATGTCTGTATGCCTGGCATGTGTAATGGAAGACTGGGCAAGTAGCAGTGCCTCCTTTGCCAATGAACAGACATTTGTATACACCTGGAAGACTGAGCAGGAATTTAAAAAGGGTGAAAATGCACTAAAACTGAGATAACGTATAAAAAATGTGATTCTCCTTTTGAGGCCCATCGTAAACTCCCCAAACGGGCCTTACCAGGGTGAGTGATAACAGGAGGGCTGGTCTTTCCCTCAGACTGTAGATTATCATCAAATGTAATTTTCCAGGCTGTCCGGACAAGCCCCCCTTCCCTCACACCTCCCATCCCTCTGCATCCTGCCCCCGACCACCGCCACCCCCCCCCCCCCCCCCCCGGACCCCAAACCCCAAAAGGACTCTTGATGTGTTACTGTGCTCTCACTCTGTATCTGTCTGCCTCTCACTCTGTCTGTTATTACTCTCTCTGTCCCCCCTCTCTCTTTCTCTCTCTCTCTCTCTCACAATGTCTGTCGCTCCTGGCACAAACTGTTCTTTCCGAGCCTTGCTCACCTCACTGGCGCATATGCACCTGATCTTTGCCCTCTTGCTTGGAGAGGTGCCCACACAGATCTCACTGTCTGTGTAACGCAAGAGCCACTGTATCCACACTCGCTTGATAAAGGAGACAGAAGCTAAAAATGATGTGTAAACAACCAAACACAGCTGCCAGAGCCAGCCTGTTGCTCATGTTCGCCTTCACATGCAATCACCTCAAGCCTCAGGGCTTATGCTGCGACATGAGTACTCTTGACAGTGAAATTTGATGTTGACAAGCTGTTCTTGTTGAGAAGGTCTGTGGGTCTTTTGTTTTAAAATATCACTATACACAACAGTTTAGCATTGTTGGGTTTTATGTAACTACCTTCAGCAAGATCTTCAAATTCATTTTGATGGTATACATGTGAAGGATAAATAAACACTGTCCTTCCTATTAGCGGTCCAGGTTAAGCATTATGTGGCTCTGTGGTCTGGGACAGAATGACCTGCAAAAGGGCATTTGCAGGGGCAGCCGTGGCCTACTGGTTAGCACTTCGGACCTGTAACCGGAGGGTTGCCGGTTCGAACCCCGACCAGTAGGCACGGCTGAAGTGCCCTTGAGCAAGGCGCCTAACCCCTCACTGCGCCGGGATTAGTGTGTGCTTCACCTCACTGTGTGTACACTGTGTGCTGTGTGTGTTTCACTAATTCACGGATTGGGATAAATGCAGAGACCAAATTTCCCTCACGGGATCAAAAGAGTATGCTTATACTTATACTTACTTAAAAGTGTAAGAGAAGCTCTTGCAGCACAGTGCTAACTATTTCACCAAAAGGTAGCATACTAGCAAACCTTCAGCTTCAAACTGTTGGTGGTGCTTGCAAGGTTTTTGTTTGCCTTTTAGGTAGTTAGCTAATATTCTGCTTTAGTCCTGAGTGCAAAGACTGCTCTGCATCATCTGACTGAAAAACAACAGACAGGGACTCACTCCCATGCAGAGGGGTGGAGGCCTCAGGGTCACACTTCAAAGCCTAGCTCAACACTGCCCCCTTGTGGATATGTATCGACCTGCACTGACATAATTCTACTCATGGATGTGTGTGTGTGTGTGTGTGTTTGGTAGGGGCACAGCAAGGCCATTATATGAGAGTCACGTCTGCTGCATCCACCAATCCCATCTTGCAAAAAAAAAAAACAAAGCGCCTGAAAAGATGTTACTGCTGCTGAGCTAGACTGACGACATTGACTGGACCCTTGCTGTGAGCTCACAGGAATACAAACACAGATGAGTGTACCCTAGGTCATCGCCTGCCGTTGCAACTGGATCCCCAAGAATAATAAGAATGACCAAGCCCTCAGGGGGTATTAAACTGCCCCGCTACACCCACCACCTCTCCCCATCCCTCTGGAGCCCTTCCTATCCTCACCCCGGGGGTCAGTTTCTCCTGGCTGTTGACACAAACAGTGAAGACAAAATAATACACACAAA
Organism: Alosa sapidissima; assembly: GCF_018492685.1. Lineage (NCBI taxonomy): Eukaryota > Metazoa > Chordata > Actinopteri > Clupeiformes > Clupeidae > Alosa > Alosa sapidissima. The sequence continues at coordinate 4,468,498 of NC_055967.1, forward strand.
CGCCGGGCAAAGGCTGAACAGACGCTGTGACCTTGGGGAGAGTTCCCACAGCTGGGCCACCTCAAATGACAGAGACTAAGAGTCTGAATTTATAAATGGAGCTTATTTTAAGGGAGTCTAAGAACTGTAAAATAATGACCAGAGAGTACTGGTAATATCTTGTTTAAATATGCAGAGGCAATCTCCCAGCACTACACAGAAGAAACACGTTTCGTCTATGTTTCTGACAGTGTGTGTAAGTGCTGTTACTGAGCAGAATAACCTTGTGTCTCTTGTGCATGTTAAAAAATGCAAACCGGCATACTGTACAGACCCCATCAGAGCAGTAAGAGCCTCTGTGGCTGCTCTGGCCCTGATCCTCTGCTATCGGGGTGCGTCTACTTTGTCTGGGTGTCTGGATTTGGAAAGACTGTTACCAAGCAGAGTAGTCTCATATCGGTCATTCATGTTAAAAAATGCAAAGCGCTGCATTTGCACGGTAGCTTGGGTCCTGGTAATAAGTGTCAGCTACTATTGGGGGACACCTACTTGTCTGGGTGTGTGCGGGCTGTTACTGAGCAGAAGAGCCTGTGTCTGTGTCTGTGTCTGACTGGGCCTGCAGGAGGGCATGGGGGCTGTGTTTAAATGAATAAAGACCTGGTAAGAGGCGCTCCACTTCTGCTCCTGCTGTCAGGAAGAAGAGGAGGAAGAGGAAGAGGAAGGGGGGTGAGGACAGCGATACTCTGATTTAACCATGCCAACACAGACACACAAACACAAGATGTGATACATACAGAGTTACAAATAGATGTGAAATAATTTAATAACAGTGCACACTCACGGTCACTCATAAATGCGCATGAACACACATAATAGCAAACATTCAGGCAGATGAACGCACCAACACTGTTCTACAAAAGTGCACCAGTACAATAGCTCATTAACCGTCGCATCTGTCCGAGGGCGTGTATCTGAACTGCAGCCCACGGAGGTCTGATCAAAGCCAAACAAGATTACACAACAAGCTTGCATGATCTCAATCTCCCCTCACAGCAGGCTATGCCTGATACTCACAAGAACAGCACAGTAGCATCCTTTTAATACATCATTCATCAGGACTCATCACGCCTGTTTATTAGGGTGAGCAGAGGTTTGGTGGTGGTGGGAGTGTGTGTGTGCTTGAAACAGACAGACCCCATGGGACCAACCCCCTCCCTTCCTCTCATCAATTCTGCATCAAGTCTAAATGAAGTGGGCAGACACCAGCTGTTTTGAGGACATCTCGTACGGAACAATCCGGAATAACAGCGCTGGAAGCGGCATGAGCCTGAGAGGAACCGCTGTGATGAGTTGCTTGTCGCTGGCACAGTCGTAGTGCCAACCAAAATCATCTGGGATGCCCGGCTCACAAGCAATGAATAATCAGTGCTGGGGGTCGGAGGTGGATGCGTGTGATGAATCATTTCAAATGATCAGTGTTCAGAAACAGCCTACACACACCCTGGATAACAACAGCACACAACAAACATATCAATAAGCACATAAGGCCGACTAGATGGTGAGAGAATCTCAGGTATTGGCACTGGCAGTATAATTTATGTGCAGCACTGAATTACCATGAGCAACCAAAGAAAAAAACAACTATTGTAAACGTTTGTCTCCCACTTCTCCCATATCTGATATGATCTGATAAGTGAACACACAGTGAGTAGTGAACACACACAAGCCCGGAGCAGTGGGCAGCCCGGGGAGCACTTGGAGGTTAGGTGACTTGCTCAAGAGCACAATGTACTGACTGTCACATGTGCGCATCAACTGTATTTCCAAAACTGTTTTTCTGAAGTCAGCATTGATCTAGCTTTTGTCTAAACCTTCAATCTCATGCATCTCTAGCTATTCCATGTACATGTAAGAAAAATACATGCATTTGTAAAAAGCACCGTTGGGAAAAGTGAAAATCCCCTACTCAAATCCAATGGTCCACCCACAGTGTCCTTTCATGAGGAAATGTCAGGCCTTTCTGGGTAGTCCAGTTGGGGAAAAAGTGACCAGTCCTTTCCTGTGATTGTGCGTTCATATGTCACACATACTCATTTCAAAAGGTATCAGGCCCCAGAAGTCCAGCCATGATGAAGAAAAACAGCACCTTTCCTTTTCTGAGCAGAAATTACAATTTAGAAATGTGTCTTTTGATTACCAGTCATACATAATGAGTATTGACAGAAATGCACATGTATGTCAAAGTCCAAGTCTACCAAGTCTATTTACAACTTCACAAAATGGATTTTAGGCACACAACCAGGACTAGAGAGGAAGAATGGCGCAAGCATGAGTGGACCACCCATATGATGCAAAAAGACTGCTGTGAGGTCAAAATACAAATGCTTTGCAGTCTGTGTGCGATTGAGGGGAATGTATTACACAATAAATGAAAAACCGACAACAGGAAACATTTCTACACACATCAGCAGAAATAAAAACGGTCATTCTGGACCATAGATTCTGGTGGACCAGACATTTATCTTACATGAATGAGCATCATGGTCATCATTACTACGATCATAATCTATTCCCAACAGTGTGTGCAGCCATCCACATAGTCTAATGCACATATACACACACACACACACACACACACAAGCGGTATTTCTAAATCTCCCACAGCCTTTGGTGCCCCGTTCCTTCATGTAACCGTTTGGCCGCCTGTCAAACAGGAAGTGGAGCATCACTGGCTGGCGCGGCCCCCTCAACCTCTCCATGTCAGTCCAACACCCCACACATCTGCACTAATAAACAGTTCCCCTGTCCCCCACCGATAGCCATCGCTCTAACTCCCCCACACAATGGGGATCTTCCTGCCAACTTTCCTTGACACTGGGAAGGGAGCGAGTGGGCACAGCTCTGATAGGAAGAGAGGAAAAGATAGAGACGGACATGTCAGAGCAAGAGAGAACAGCGTTAGAACAAACAAACAGAACATGGGAGACTTCAGACAGAGACAGTGAACGAGAGATAGAGAGAGAGAGAGAGAGACCTCCTCTACAAGTGAAACTACAATGTGTATGAAATGCATTTGATGGGTGAATTATTAGCTGTGAGCAGACAACCCAAGTCAGGGTCCTCCTGTCAAACATTTGACCAGTTTCTGTTGTGTTAATGAAACTTTAAAGATAATATTTAAACTCGAGCCTGCAGGAGATGGTCAGGCCCTTTGCATCCCTATGGAGATGGTTTACTCTGGACACTACTGTATGAATGAGCTTAAGTGTTTCCAAAGGGGAAGACACACACACACACAAGCAGAATAAATAAGACACAGACAACCCCCCCCCCCCCCCCCCCCCCCACACACACACACACACACACACACACACGCGCACACACACACACAGAAACATAGCTTTGTGCCACATAGGCGTCCAAAAACCTGCCATTCAGCAGTGGCCTATGAATATGCACATTTGCCTGCTTGTGCGCACTTTCACAAAGTCAGACAGTGAAAGAGGCCTACATGGCCATTGAGCTGCCTTGGGAGGGTAGCAACCAAGTCTCTCCATTTGCCAAATGGTACCCCACAAAGCAAAATAAAAGTCCCATTGGTTGTGTTTTTTCAGCCACCCTCTTTCCACTCTGCAGGCTGTGCCATCCCAGTCAGTGTCAAACACATGACGGCTTAGGGCCATTTTTCCAACCCCAGAGAAGCTGTTTCTAATGGGACAGTTAAAGTACAGCGACAGAGTGCCAGGATAGGCAATGCTGAGAGGGTTTCACCTCCAAGCCGGGGGATTTTTCTCTCTCTCTCCTCTTACTCTCTCTCTGTTCATTACAGGTGGCCCATGTTTCCAGATCTTGGGAAAGTAAACACACTCCTGTTGACAGATAGCGCTAAAGCCTTGTATCACACCAAACCAGACAATGGTGTTTGCTAAGCACATACCTCAGCAGCAAAATGCATTGACTGTTTCTTATCTTTGTAATGGCCTGGATGGGGATCAGCTCATGTACATAAAGTGAGTGAGTTTGCCATTTCTAATGGTTTCGAGGTAGGCCAAGAATGTTTGTCCATACCAACAGACAGTAAAATCTTCAAAACACCTTCAATTGGAATTAAACTAATTGTCTTTCTTATGTTACAGCACGAGAGGCATTTAATCATCCTGACTTTAATTTGTAATTTTAAGGAAATAATGAAAAGTGTTATTTCATGCCACATCAATGATAACTTTACAAATATTACAAAGACAATACACAACTTTCAAGACACAAGCTGAAGGTGTTGAAGAAGGACCAGGAGAGACATCTGTCAGCATCTCTCAAAACACAACAACTGTGCACAAACCAGAAGAATCTCGTCTCTCTGTAGAAAACCACTCATGGAAGGGGGGTCTGGGGGATTTGGAGTGGTCATTGACATGTTCTAGCTGTCCCAGCTCCTCTAGCTGAGAGTTTTATTAAGGGTCCGCCACAGCACCAGCTCCCACAGGTCAAGCTAAGAAAACAACACTGCTGAGCTGGTCATAAACAAAGCCGCCCACCCTTACACTTTCTTAATGACCGCAGGTAGGATTCCAGAAGATTTGAAAACTTTCTCACGCACATAATATGAAACTGGTTGCATGAAACAAGTTACACTTGTCAGATTATGAGAGTCAGATTTTTCACTCTCCCTGACAACAACAAAACAAAAGTGCTGCAAGGAACATTCTCACTTTCAGCTGTATATCCAACTTCCCTCAACTTTACACACAGACCTCTGCATTACTCTCCAACCACTACATTTTTGTGATAACCTATTAGGTCAGTTAAGATGCAGATAGATGGTGCCGACATGTTCCCCTGATCCTGTTCAGAGAGGCTCACATTCTCACAGAAACTACTCCCCGGCATTCCACAGGTAACGCCTACATATGACCTAGTACACAAAGGATTGTACTATCATACAGTGTACAGACTAAGGAAATATAGTTAGACCCAACAGGACATATTGACCTCTCGACCTGAACAAAATTAAGTGTGAGACTGGACATTACTGTGTCACTGTAAGCAAGTAAGATGTGTGTGTGTGTTTGTGTGTGTGTGTGTGTGTGTGTGTGAGTGAGTGAGTAAGTGAGTGAGAGACAGAGAGAGAGAGAGAGAGAGAGATTGTGTGAGGGGGGCACACCTCCAATGCACTACATGCTGAAGCTTTCTGTGCAAACCTGCTGTTGTCTGGGCAACGTCACTGCATCATTGCTTTGTAACAGAAAAAGTTTGGGGGAGGAAAGCCACCATAGCAAGACGGAAACAAGTAGTCTATCTTCTTGTAGGCTACAGTGAAAATCTTACGGCAATATCACTGACTGGTACCTAAACACCCCAGTAGACCAGCGAGTTTATCATTAACTACAGCAAACGCAGCTCTACTCCAAAACATTATTTTGCAGCAAGTCCGCTCTGTCTTTGGCATTGAAGTCAATGGTGGTATTTCTTGTTTAATGTAGTATCAACATTTAAAAACATCTTCTATTTAGCCACTATTTCCACGGATTTCCATTTTTGCCTGACACGAGCGAGAACAGTTGCAGGCTACAGACTCACAGCAATGTAGGATATTCAAATATAAACTAAAAGGGAAAAATCTTACCTCTAAGAGACTTTAAGGGTCCCAAAGGCGAAAGACAGATTGCAAGAAATCCTCAATGTCCGACGCGATTGAAGAGGGGATAGTTATTCTTCCTAATCTGCTTTAACCACACAGTGACAAGTTGCTGCAGTATGGGCAGCCCACTCGGTTCAAACCTACCCCGTGTTCCCACCTCTCATAGGATGCGCCGAATGAAGACCTCCTCCAATAATTATGGAAACCACCAGCTAACTTATTAAGGTTATAGCACAATTGACAACCCACAAAGTTATTCAAAGTATTATAATATATAAGCGTCTGCCTTAAAACGGTGTGGAATGTAACCCTCCTAACAACAGCTTAGTTGATAAGGTCACCCCATGCCCATTGCCCAATCTCATTATGGACAATGGGTGTAATGGGGAATTACTTTGGAGTCGAAGGACACATAGCTAACAGTAGAACACATCTCTCAAAAATCGGTGTGATTAGACTTTTGTGCGCCATATAACGAAACTGAACATACGGAACCCTGTGGAAAAAACAGTTAGCCTGTGTTGGACTGGCGAATACGTGTTTATTAATTGCGGTTTTCCCGTTCATTTAACTGCTTGTTAAGTCTCGCAAGTAAGCGCAGGCGCAGTCTGTAAGAGATTACAATTACCTTTATTTTTCTTTTTGTCTGATTGAATTAAACTTCCATATTTTCCATTCGTTGCTTCATAAATAGGATTAGGAATGAAAGCTGTATCCGACACCAATCAAGCAGTTAAAGGGATGAATGTCAAAGGCGCCAGACAGTAGCCTAAAGCAAAGTTGCTGATATGGTTTAGCCTACAGGTCTGTGAGTGGTTAATTAAGCAAAGACAGCGCCTCTGCAATCTAAGCACACATGTGAATGGGTGTTAGCGCCTTAATGGTGATATGATTAACTGTAAACAGTTCTGAACATATAACAAGTCTAATATGGATAGACTAACCAGATGACACACGATCTGCCACGATGTACGTCTCTGCTTTTACCACTAGAGGGTACAATTGTCCTGATTTCAGAAATAACAGTTGCATGATGGCCACAGGCAAAGCAGGAAGCGCAGTGTACGGACAGAGCCACTGATGATGAGTAACTTAGCCCCCACAATTAAATGAAATCATATTGTTCCCCAGTTGTTACTGATTCATAATATGATTGATTAATTATGTTCTCAGTTTTCATTTCATTTTTTCAGGATCCTTTCAAACGTTCTGCTCTGGGGATGTTAAACTGCACTACCACGCACTGCTTGTGCTCACCCGCACTCTTTGGGTTTCCGTCACCCTGACCTGTCCTTCCTCTAGCGCGTTTCCATCTCTTTCAGCCATTGTTCTGCCACTTATCTGCTGTCATGGGACACACGTAGGGCTCCAGCAGCAGACTCTGGTGCCACGGCTTTGATGATAAACAAACACATCCCCTGTCCCAGGAGGCCATCTGTTTTGGACAGTTTGGATGTCCTCACCCATTTTCTCATTGGCGCCTGTTTATCATAGACTATAGGCCTACTGTGTTATAGACCTACACTTGGAACTTTGAAGAAGAGACTCGATGTCTGACTGATGTCTTTATTCTCATAAATCACCAATATAAAGGGAAAAAAATACAAAAGAGCTTATATTATGGATAATCACAGTAGGTCTGATTTATACTGTGATACTTCGACCCGTCACCATGGGATACGGTTCCCTTCCCAGTCCAAAAGAGTGCCCATGTGTGTCTCTGTGAGCGAGGAGATGACGTTCAGCATGCCAGTCACACTGTCCTCTGTTGACAGCGGAGCCTGGACAACAGAACAGACAAACACAACAACATCAGGAAGAGGCAAGTGCTGGTAACTGTGGCAACATCACAGACATGATGACAGCTGATACCTTGTGTAGGACAGGGATTGTATTCTCCTAAAGCTTCAGCACAATTAGTGTTAAAGGCCATCAGCATTCTGCAACCATGTGTTTAGATTGTGTGTGGAGTCATGTTGGCCTGATGATCATGCTGGTTCACCAGACAGAATCTCTCATTCCTCCTTCACTTGAATGAATTTTCAAGCACCAGCTGACTGTTACAGCTGTCTGACACAGACATGATGCAATGCAGGCGTACGAGGCACATCAGTAACAGAGATAGGCTGCTGAAACTAATGCTGTAGTGACTGTAGTGATGTGGTTAACTGTATAAGTGAGTATAATAAAAGGAACTTTTAAGCTATCTCTATTATTATCACTATCAGTAAGCTAATAATTGTATTTAAAATTCACTGAAATAATTTATTATGAATATGAAAATGTTAGTAAAATGAAAAATAAAACATAAATCAATGTCTAAAAGTTCATATTCAGTTTTCACATGTTAGACCCCACCCACCCAGGTCTAGTTGCTAAAATCTGGCTGTGATAAAGACCTGACCTGTGTGTTA
>NC_055967.1:4486528-4529028 GCF_018492685.1 Alosa sapidissima
AATTAGTAAGGGTGGAGTCAGACTCTAAAATTGCAAGTCATTAAGACTGTGTGGTGTCTGGCCAGGATGCCAGATTATAATGCCTCCGGAGAAAATCAGGCTCTGGCACCAGAGAGCGGCCAGATGAGGGTCACATGTCTGGGAAATGTGGGAAGTTTCAGGGTTGAGGGGGTCAGTTGTTGTGATGTGTACATCCAAACTGTGGCAGCCGTGGCCTACTAGTTAGCGCTTCGGACTTGTAACCGGAGGGTTGGCGGTTCGAACCCGGAACAGTAGGCATGGCTGAAGTGCCCTTGAGCAAGGCACCTAACCCTGCTAAACACTGCTCCCTGAGCGCCGCTGTAGCAGGCAGCACACTGAGCCGGGATTAGTGTGTGCTTCACCTCACTGTGTGCTGTTTGTGTTTCACTAATTCACGGATTGGGATAAATGCAGAGACCAAATTTCCCTCATGGGATCTAAAGAGTATACTTATAAACTGCCCACAGTGGGGGTTTGGTGTAATACACACATACACAGTAAACACCTAAATAGAAGGAATGTCTACACACTGACTTTAATGCTCCCAAAAAAAGTCTATTAATAGAAACTCTTTGACCTCACGTCACGTACAGCATTTGGGGGAAACATCAGAGGTGTGATGGAGGTGTGATGAGTAGAGTGATGAGTAGAGTGATGGAGGAGTGATGGAGGAGTGATGGAGGAGTGACTAAGCAGCTTCTGATCACGGCTCAGTGAGCAGACAGGAATATTTGCACTTACTTGTTGTCTGTTGTGTGTGAGAGACAACTTGTTGAACAGGTTGAGTCCAGTGTGCTGACTACAGAGAAACCCTGAATTAAAAGTACTCAAATGAGATAAGGAAAGTTGAAGGGTGTCGACACCACAGCTCTCAGGCACCAAAAGCAACCTTAGTGATGACAACTTTACAGGGCTGAAAGATGCCAGAGATACCACTGGAGGGTGCAGGTGTGGAAATGACGCACCCAGCAGGTTTGAATACCTGTTTGATGACACAACACTTTTTCTGAGAGCAGAGTCACACAAAAACATATATGTGTGTGTGTGTGTGTGTGTGTGTGTGTGTGTGTGTGTGAGAGAGAGAGAGAGAGAGAGAGAGAGACTGTGCCTATGCATGTGTGTTTATCAGTGTATGCATTCACAAGAACCTGCTTCCCTTGCCTTGCACTCAGGATATTGCCTGCCCACCTCAACCCTCCGCCCCCCCTCCTCAGCAGTTTGAAGATCAAAGACCTGGCAAGCATTGAGCATCCAGTGAGGTTGCAGGATTACCGTCTCCCTCTACATTCCAGCATTCCTTCTCTCTCCATCATCCGCGCTGTCAGGAGGCCCCGTGCCGGGGGGAAACCTGGACGCAGACTAGAGGCTCAACAGGAGACACTAGCGAACATGGAAGAGCTTCAAGACATCTTGGGAGTTTTCTTTGTTCTGTTGTGTTGGGGTTTTTCTCTCTCTTAAATTTGATATTGGTTTGCCTTGTCTGTCTTGACGTGTGTGGTCCACTTTTTTTGTACATCGCACTGTTGTAAATCATCACTCGTGGTGGAAAGTCAACAGAATTACATTACATCTAAGCTTATGAACAATTAATCTTTGTCAAATGAAAACATATGTTTCTGTAGCGTATCACCAACAACACAATAACTATAACAATATAAATTTTACCCATGGTAAGTCCAACAAGTCCTATGACAGATGGTATCTTTGGTTATAAAGTGCCCAAACTCCTCTTGCTCACCTCAGAGACCCACACAGGCTGATACTGATTATTCAGAGGCATAAATCCTCCAACGATTGGAGAGGGAAGAGAGGAAAGGAGAAGTAATGTTTGACAGCGCAGTGAAGAACAAGAAGATATTTTCACACCTCCTGTTTTTTCACACCACACACTCAATTCTGCCATTTAATGGTTAACAAACTCTTTGTTTTTGGTTTTAAGATGAGCAATGCCTTATCTAGTGAACGTTTCCTTCCTTTCATAGACATGGACAATTGAGTTTTGTGTGTGTGTGGGCTGGGGGGGGGGGGGGCGATTGGGAGTGAGTGTCCCGGTACTGTCACTGAACCTCACTTGGTAGGCTATTACATCACTGCTATTAAGATAGGCAATATTTGGAAAATTAACAATAGCAGGAAATATAAAGACTTTCCCTTTTCCTCTGAAGTATGAAGTAATCCCACAGTTGTTTATATTGATAACCTAAAATACAACGAATGATGTCACCAGTTGCTCTTTCCTATTAAAAATAACTATTGACATATTCACAGTAGGCCTATCAGTCAGGTGCGTTGGCCCACCTGATATACACCTAATCTCCAAGGCAACAGTGACTGTATTACTGTAATCCGGGCGATACCACGCCCTCGAGAGGTGTGTCCACGAACGTCATTGTTATTGAGGCAGACACGCCCCGCCCATTGTCAGGAGAACAGTCTGACACGGATCAGTTGGTACTCTACAAGCAGCACTGCGGATCGAGGAGAACCCTGCGTCTGTCAGCCTCCATGCTACTACTAGCAAACGCGCTTAAAGCCGATTGACCGAGTGCCTGCTCAGTCCTGTATCTAGGGAATCCCGGGCACAGAACGCCCTTTGGGAATACGCAGCGAATATGTCAAGGAATCAGAGGACGCCTCTGAGAAATACGGACAATTTGGTGGAGGTGAAAAGCAAAGTAAGTTGTTGAGATTTAATTATATATTTGGTCGTTTTAGCGTTATCAAACAGCGTGCATGCACGAGCGCGGGGACAGGTGGCACAAATAGCCTAACCTTGTGCGCTAAAATACACGATGTTCACGAGCTCCCCGCGCTGCGTTTTTCAGCGCATCCGAGCTTGTACCTTCTTCCAAATGAACTAATCCACCCGGAGCGGGAAACGCTGATGTTGCTGATCTCGCATTTGTATGTGTCGGCACGTCCTGGATGCGAGGCAGAAGCCTGGCTGGTGTCCTGCCTGGTGAATCCTGACAGGTCGTGCTGTCCTCTGGATGTGGAGCGCTCTCCCTATCCCTAGTCTCCCGATTTGTTATGGTCAGATGTTATTGCATCTTTGCGCGCTGCGATGCTGCGGTCCTCTTGACGCGCATTAGCTTTGGGGCGCTATCGATTAATAATGCATGTTGTACGGATAATGATTGTGCAACAAGCATATTTCTGCATGTGACTGTCTCACGAAGAACTACGACCAGAGGCTACATTTTAATTGGAGAGTCGAATCTTGTCATAACACTTCAATGACGTGTTATGATTATTGGGGTGCAATAAGCAAAGCGACGGTTTATAACTTCTCATATCTAACATCACATTACCGCTTAAAGCTATGGTTAAATAGATCTGTTTCTGGATTGTAACATATCTGTTTGATCAGATGGGTCACCCTTGTGTCTGTGGTGGGACTGTGATTTTGATTGTGGCTATGGTTATGTTATAGTAGGCTTCCCACCACATTAATGGGGGCCGGGGACCGGGGGCGCTTAGAATGGACTGATCCCTTACGAAAGCCTAATGCAGAGAGAGATTGGCTGATGTAGTGCAATATATTCACCAGTAGGCTAACTGAAATAGTAATCATGAAGCTTAGGCCTACTCATGATCTGAAGACAGACTCATACATCATCAAGCAAATTCACTGCCCACAACACAAAACCTAATTGTTGTGTTGGGTTTTTGAGTTAGGAATGTTGCTACAATCATGAGTGCTCCAAATGTCTTACAAGGAAACAACATAGACCACATGCTGCCATATATATACCAGACCTCATTTTGCTCGGAATGCAAGGAAGCATTAAATGGTAACATGTAAAACCTAGGAATAGTTAGAGAAAAGCTCCTTTAACAGACGGCTAAATCCTGTTCCAAATAAGGAAGAAAATAAACACTTTGTTTGGAAGTCCTCTTTGAAAACTGAGGTGGGAAATTGAGTTTGCGTTTTAAATGCTTCCTCAAACAAACCTCATCAAAGGCACTCTGTGCCTGGGCAGTTTCACTCATGGCCCAGTCGGCTAGCCGGCCCCTCAAGTAGACTCCCGCACACCCCAGCATGGCGTTTCTCTAATTTCTCTGGAACATTTGAGCCAAGTGAATGCAAATGATAGTTAGCTTTTCACTGACTCAAAAAACACATCCCATCCTACTTCATTGTCAGCAGATTGGTGCTGAATGAGGACGCAGACACTCACTGTTGACTCACCAGAGGGATCCGATCATTGCCTCCCAAGTCACAGGAAGGATTTGGGGTCACACACAAAACAAACACCCACTTACCCTTCAGCTCACGCCCTTACTCACTTAAGGGGAATTCCATGGAAATGAGAGGAGAGCAGACCACACTTCTATTCTGAACTTCTCGTTCTGTCAATTACACCCTCAGAGAGCTGGATCAAGCCTAGTTCTAAAAAGACCCGCAATGAAGATTTCCATTGAAATGGGGGAAAAAAAGCTTTTAGGATAAGACCCGGCTTATTCCATGTGTGTGAAACTGGCCCTTAGTGTTCTGGTGTGAATAAAAAACCTTTCAGGCACAGGCAAGCAGCTGAGAGTCCTATGAGTTCTCTCAGCGTTGACGTATAAGATGAGGAAAAACAGACTGAAAGCGGAGCAGATCAGATGGTAAAAAAACAGTGACTGCCCTGAGTCACAGCCAACTGCTTTGAGATGTGTGCGATTACAGTCACTTTTTAAAAAAGATTTGTTGTCCTGCGGCCTCTCTGCCATTTCAGTAAGGAACCTGCAGACAGGAGCACATGCAGATTCCTGAGGCTGAAGCGGGTAAAGAGGATACAGAGGGTGGATGCCTTGAGTTATGTCAGTGTCAGAACTGCGTGCCATAAAGAAATGGCCATGCACGTAAATGTTTTGTAGTGAGTCAGACAGCTTTTGCTCATCTTGCATGTTGTGTCCTCTCTCTCTCTCTCTCTCTCTCTATCTCTGATGCAGCTGGAGCTGAGCTGGTGTGTGGGGGAGACTGGTGGTGTCAGTGTGTGTGTGTGTGTGTGTGTGTGTGTGTGTGTGTGTGTGTGTGTGTGTGTGTCTGTGTGGAAGGGGGTGGATTGCTGATTACTTGAAAGTGGATGAGATGGGTCAAGAGGCTGGGGGTGCAGAGCAGAGCCTGTTTGTCATGAGGGAGTTGAGGATGATTAGTAGGGATTTTGGCCAGTTACAGATGAATTGGGAAAGGTCAGCTAGTAACAGCGTGCAGTTCGGTTCTTTAAAGGACCAGTATGTAGGAAATAATGGAAAATAAATTGTAACCATTCCAAAAATGATCACCATATGTTGTCAGAGAGTAAGGAAACACGATGAATTGAAGTAATGGCTTATTTGACAACACTACTACAACCCGTAAAAGACATGAAAAAAAAAATGAGTTACGGGGCGGAATCTCTTGGAATTTTCGTTTATGTTTTGAACGATTCATTCTAGAATAGCGTATTAATAATGGGCTGGTGTGTCCTCCTATTTGTGTTGCCAAATTAGCAAAGTAGTCTTGAGAACGTTCACCAGTGTTTTGATTTTGGTCTACAGAACGTTCGGTAACAATCCTACAAATCGCTCCTTTAAAGATGGACTGAATTTATTTCACTGAACAGGAAGAACTAGGCCTAAAAGATATTTGGTATTAGTTGGCATCAGTATGAACTCTTGCTTTTTATAGAGATTTATTATGTAGTTGTATGTTGTTAGAAGAAAACAACTGTAAAAAAAGGCATTTAATGGTTCATCATAAAACATGGATTCTCTCATATTTACAGGGTGAAAGATACCCAAAGTTTGTGTGCTTCAAAGGATCCATTTCTTTCCCTAAGAGTGTTATTGGATCCCCTCTTCTTAGCCTGTGAATAGAGGTGATGGAGCAGTTAACGGAATCAAAGATCCATTTGTAGCTTGTTATGTCTCTGTGCGCTTTGCAAATCTGAGCCTGAGGGATACAATAGTGGGTCGAAAATGGACTATCAGCAGAGAGTATCAGGTGTGCTGGAAATCACGGTGAAAATAAACAGCTTGAGAAAAACCACTCTTATTCTTAGCATGTTAGCATTGCTGCCAAGATGACTTTTATTAGTTGTCATCCACTTTATCAGACACAGTGAGCAATCCCAGCGGAGGCTGATCCCGCAGACAGTACCCTGATGCTTGTCCCGTTTCTGTGATTTTCCTCGATTTGCCACGTTACAGCTTGTCTTCTGATGTTTTGTTTAGTTCATTCCTCTGTCTCTCTGTCTGTCTGTTTGTGTGTGTACGCGCGTCACCGCAGTGGAGGAAGTCAGTCGATGTTACGCCACAGGTCAGTTTCCTCATCAGGTCGACAAAGAAACCTGTGCCGTGTGTTTTAGGTGAGATAAGATGAGGCAGAGATGAATTCTGTCATTGCTGGATGACCATCAACACTCTTAGCACAGCCCACCTCTCTGGGCAGTGTGTCCTCTCTCCGGTCTTTATCTCTGCTACCTGACTGCTTTGACCCTCCCGGCCCACTAAAAACCCCCACCCCTGCTAGTGTCTGCCGTCCATTTGTCATCTGAATAGCCAGCACTGGGCAGCGAGTGGACATCAAAGACACAGGCACCAGAAAAATCACCGAGGTCAATACAGAAAAATCATGTCAAGCTGTTAGACTTCGTAGTGGAATAAGTGGACATTCTCTGGCCCGCAGAGAGAGTAATATGGACTGCAGAGAGATTGAGAGAAAGCGAGTGAGAGAAAGAGAGTGTGAACGAGAGTGAGAACAAGTTTACAAACTGCCCTCACTGATTTACTGGGTGAAGGGCTACTCAGTGAGGGGAAGAATGAATGGCAAAGGGAGGAGCCATTATGAGGAGGTTAATAGTCAGTCCTAAGGTACAGCAGTATTTCACTGGCACATAGAGATAGATCAGTCTAGCTTTTCGTAGTTTTACATGAAACTCACTGAAAAATCGCTCTTTGCACAACCCATTTGATGATTCTCGGATTCTAAGGTTTATCACAGTTTGGCAAAACCCTGAGCATCTCTCTGAAGAGGTCTTTGGTTAGAAGTGGTTATTTGAGTAGAAATGATTCTCTGTAATGGTCTATGTCCTTGTAGGAGCTCCAATGACCAGTTTATGTTCAGTACAGAAGGATACAGTAATAACTACCTGAATGTATTTATCATCTTGCACTACTTCCTTCTTTTATGTGTGTGTACAGTATGTGTGTGTGAGAGTGTGGAAGGTGGGGGATGGGTAAGAATATGTCTGTGTGTGGATTGGGTTGGATATATTATTGCTTTGACATTTTTAAATGTATTTATTGAACGCACTGTAAGGACTGGAAGTTTGTTGTACTCTGTACAATAACAATAAAGAATAAAGAAATTCTGATTCTGATTCTTTCTGTTCTGGATTTCTGATCTTTCTGTTGCAGTTTGAGGCCGAATACAGACGATTCGCCCTCAAGAAGACCAACAATGGCGGCTTCCAGGAGTTCTACAAGTTGCTGCAGACCATTCATCGCATCCCTGGCGCTGAGCTGCTACTTGGTTATGCCGACATCCACGGCGACCTGCTCCCGATCAACAACGACGACAACTTCCACAAGGCCGTGTCGTCGGCCAACCCTCTGCTAAGAATCATCATCCAAAGACGAGGTAAGAAAAAAGGGCTTGGTTAAAGCAGGTGGTACCAGAAGGTTAAGAGGGTAGAGAGGGTCTGCAGCTGAGGAACTCCTCTTCACAGACCCCTTAGAACAGCTATTGCTGTTGAAGTTACCCTGTTTAGTGTACTCTGTGCACAGTGTACTGTGGCTCTGGCTATGTTCAAGAGCTTGTGATGCTGATGAAGAGGCTTTGTGAGTTAGCTGAAGTGCACTCCACCACTACACTGTTTCATTTAGGAGCCATAAAGGTACATGGTACATTAATGTAATGTTAAGGTACATTAATGGCAGAGCATAGGAGCAAGGAAGAAAAACATACATTAGGCTGGCGCCTATCCATCTGGAATCTTCTCATTGTTAGTAGCTATGAAAACGAGACACAAACTATGGGTGGCATGTATTGTTGTGAAAGCAGGTCGGTGATTAGTCTCCGAAATATGTCCTGAGACACTGAGGTGCCGACGAGACTGGTGGTGGTGTTGGGCTGATGCGCTGGTTCTTCTCAGAGGTTTGGTCTACGGAGCTGCTGGCAGGTCAGCCCTCAGGAATGCGAGGACTGATAGCAGTGCAGGGCAGAGACGGGGCTGATGACCTCTCCACCTAATCTAAAGCCATGACACAGGCCATGCCCCCCTTTTTCCCTCTGACCTGTCAGGCTGCAATCCTCTCTCTCTCTCTCTCTCTCTCTGACTTGACTCTCTCCTCCTCCAACGCCTTCTTCTCTCGCTTGCCCCTCTATTTTTGCCTAATTCTCATCATCATCATCATCTTGTTCTTCTTCCTCGGGGGGAAAAAAGACAAAATCTCTGATATTACATCATATTCTGCTGATCTGATGAAAAGTTATTTGTAAGGGCTACACTTAGGCACTGCGTCAGTACTGCTCTTAAGCGCTTCTCCCACTCTGTCGAAAGCCCCTCCCCTCCCCTCCCCTCCACTCCCCTCACGGGTGCACACATGTTCTGCTTGTTCACAGAGCGTTATTTTGAAATGCTAATCTGGAAGGAGACAAACTGGGTGCCATTGTTCTTGTTTTGGAAAAAAAACAAGCAGATTTCACAATGGGCTCAGTTTAATTTAGGAACAAAAGAGTCTTAGTGAAATTCCTTTTTTTGTTAACCTTTTACCAGCTATACTAAGGAGCCGGACTTGTCAGAACAGTATAAGCTGCAGTTTATCATTCACCAGTTTATGTACTCCACTGAAGTGAAGCTCCTCTTGTGAAGTGATTTGATTTTGGTTGTGCACGCGTCAATCGTGAGCACAATCTCAGCCCTTTGTGCACTTCACAAAGCAGCGTCAGAGGCAGACTGCCTTTGCATTGAAGCACTTGAGATCCTTCATTTCCCTCTTGAGCCTGTGATGTTGTAGCTGGTTGAAGGTGACTGTGTGTGTGTGCATGTGTGTGTGTGTGCATGCGTGCTGTGTGTCAGAGAGAGGAGAGGAGAGGAAGAGGATGCTGCATAGACTGTGTGTCTTAATTATCCCGCTGTGTGCTGTGCAGTGCTGTGTGTGTGTGTGTGTGTGTGTGTGTGTGTGTGTGTGTGTGTGTGTGTGTGTGTGTGTGTGTGTGTGTGTGAGCAGTTCCTGCTTCATCAGCATGGAGCCCGGGCTTCAGTGGGCCGAGGGAGCGCTGCTGCCCAGATGGGACCAGAGGCGAGGTCAGGGCAGCTCGAGGGGGGGAGTTGGCGTACAGGGGTGCCCAGGGTAATTTTTTTTTTTTTTTTTTTTTTAGAGAACTCGTAATGCTTGTGGGAGTTTTTCAGGCCTATTGACAGTGATGTGTGTGTGGGATGGGGGGGGGGGCTGCTGTCTGGAGGTGTCATATATCGCTGTCACATGTTCAGTAGAACCAAGAGGAGAGAGGAATGTAGTTAATGAGATGTTTCTCACACACATACACACACGTATACACATGAGGGGGATCAAAAAAGAGACGGATAAAAAGAGTGATTGAAAACTAACAAAGAGAATGAGAGAGAGAGAGAAATGAGAATTCCGCCTACAGCTGCCCAGGCACGGCCATCTTGCTGGTTGGTTCACTGATGGACTGGGTGTCCCTGCTGCGTGGGTGATGAGCTGCTGCTCCTCGTGATCAGAACATCTGAGAGGGGGGGGGGGGGGGGGGGCATTTCTGCCCTGTCATGCCAGCGAGACGCTTTTTGTTCTAGAGCACCATCACACACCTGTTCACGATCAATCAATAACAAAACAAGATGTAAAAAACAACAAAAAATAAATAAACTTAATAAAGCATCGCTTCAGTTTTCGCTGCCATCTATGGGAATCACAGTCTGGAAAAGCAATCAAAACCTTGTCAGCATTCATTAGGCAAAGCCGACAGAAAATACAAGTTATGGTCCAAACTGTCAGCATTACTCTCACACACACACACACACACAGTCAATCTCTTCTCTTGCGGTCAGAAGTGGTGATCATCAGCCGAGAGCACTAGTAGACTTCATTTCTATTTAAGACAGAAGAAGAAATATGAACAGAGATTAGCCGCACTGTCAGAAGTGGTACCAGCCTCTCTCTCTCTCTTTCTCTCTCTCTCTCTCGCACACACATACACACACAAACACACTCCACTCCTCCTCTCTTGTAATCTCCAAACTGCCTCTCTGGAGTGTTGGTGGCTGTTAGTCTGAGCCCTCTACTGTATGAGGATCTTTCTAATAAAACCCTGTTTTGGATGGAGAGAGAAATCCACATTTGGGGAGTGGGCTTATCGACGCAGCGGTCATCCCCAGCCCGTACCTGTCTCTGTGCGATTACAGCTTCATCTCCTTCACGGGAGACATTTCATTTCGTGGCTGTAATGGCTTCTCCACCTCATATGCATTTTTCACGTTTTCATTTTTTGTTCTGTGGGAATGTATGGTTTGTGATGATTTCCTGTGGACTGCCTGATGCAGGAATTCTACTCTTTCATCATCTTTCATTTGCTCTATTTCTTTCTGTCTTGACCTTTCTCCCCCTCTCTCCCTCTATCTCTCTCTTTCTCTCCCTCTTTTCTCGGTCCTCCTTTCTGAAATAATATGCCAAGCCATGTAAACATACTGTATGTTTAAAGTAAAATGAAATAAAAGGTTCGGTTTCTTTTTCAAAACCTGAACCTTTTCTTGGGCTGTAAGCTAAAAGCCTTCTTTATGCTGTTGTGTTCTCTCTCTCTCTCTCTCTCTCTCTCTCTCTCTCTCTCTCTCTCTCTCTCTCTCTCTCTGTTTCTCTCCCCTCTCTCTACACCCTCTCTCCTTCTGTGTTCCTCTCTCTCCTGTGCTTTGATGTCCTGGCTCTCTCTCCATTCTTCTCTCTATAGGTGTGTGTGTGTGTGTGTGTTGTGTGTGTGTGTGTGTGTGTGTGTGTGTGTGTGCAGCAGTGCACACATTATGGAGAGCATTCCTCATTGCTGCGGTGTCATGCGGGTAATGAAAGATTAAAACTCCTCTCCTCTGCTCCGCTCCGCTCTCCTCCTCCTGCTCTGGTGTGGCCCATGATGTATGGCGCCGGTGGAGGCCTGTACTACCCGCTGTGCTGCCTCACCACTCAGGTCTGCACCGGCTGAATCTGTGGGTGCAGCGTTGGATGTCCTCCAAGGGTACAAGGTTCAGTGAAGTGGTGTGTGTGTGTGTGTGTGTGTGTGTGTATGGAAATGCTGAGGGGCTTAGGGCCCAGTGTTGTGCGTGTGTGTGTGGGGGATTAATGGAATTGGGACGTTCTCTTTCCCCCTCCCCTGTTTGGGGATCGCGCAGGTGTGAGGTCTGATACCGAACTCAGAGCAAAGTACAGCACAGTGTTATGTTGTGCTGTGTGGTACGTTTGAAGTGCTCACAGAAACGCAGTGTGGAAAGTCACCAGGAAACATGCAAAAACAACCAAGAACGCAGAGCACAGTGAGGCACTGGCTCAACTAGTTCTGCAGAATTCTTGCATAAATACCACAGTGATTATCGGGTGTCTGTACACTAGTCAAAGGCACAAGTTCTGCTGGCAGGCTACAAACAAAACAGGTCTTAGCGAAAGACGGAGAGAGACAGAACAAGAGAGCACAATAGAGGAATAACAAGAGGAAAACATGAGGAACAGACTAAACACTGCATTTCTCATTTCTCAGTCAGTGCAAGAAACCTTTGAGGAATCCTTCTGTGAGAGGCAAGCTCAGAACTTGACGTACCCCCTGGAGAAACTGGATTGATTCCTCAGGGTCACATTATCTGGTGTAGAAACATGTCGGACTGGATTCTGCTGGTTGACTGACAGCTGGATTCACCCGGGTTGGGATGTTGGGGGTGGGGGTGTAATAGATGCTTTACTCCACAGGGATAAGCGGTTAATAGTAACACACACACACACACACACAGTGTTCCCCTTTTTGGAACAAACATTTGCATGCAAATTTCTAGACACACAACACACCGAGCTATATAAACATGCACCTACTCACCACTCCCCATATACACACACACACACACACACGCACATGCGCACACACGCACACACAAATATACAGCCTTCCCCACCCTGTTCCTTCCCCCCTCCTCACTGAAACATTAGTGCCACGATACGGTGCATCCGCGCCTCAGAGCAGAGATTGATGGGGCTTTTAGAGTGAGCTCATCCCACAGAGTGTGCACTGAGAGAGCTGCGTCGGGCTAATGTGATTGTGAGGGCAGATGGGAACCAGTCAGTGACCGCTCTGCTCCAGACCCCTCACACACACACACACGCACACACACACACAGGCAGTCAGCACCCAGAGTGAGTGAGTGAGTGAGCCCCCTCCCCAGGCAACAGGGCACACAGTCAGATAAGATGTGTGCTCATTTTGATTTCTTTAGTTGGCGATTAATGAATAGACAGATAAAGCCAGATTCACATACACACAAACACAAGAAAAGCAGACATGCTTACACACACACACACACACACACACGCACGCACGCATGCACACAGACACACACACACACACATGCAAAAACATGCATTGTTGCACATGCACACACAAAGCCACACACACACACACACACACACATATGCATGCACACACGCACACAATTGCATATGCACACCCAAGGACGTAACATGCATGCACACACAGATACACCACCACAAAGAGACACACACACACACACACACACACACACACACACACACACACACACACACACACACACTTGCTTGACTCAATCATGCCTCATTCAGGGGACTTTGTGGTTGTCCCTCTCCTGGCCTGGGCTTCTGGGAGAAGGTTTACTCGGGCAAGAATAGAGGCACAGATCCTGGGGCCCTCAGATGCATTGGCAGGGGAGAATAGGATTCTTTTTTTTCTCCTGTTCTCTTTCTTCTCTCCCTCTTCTTCTTCGTGCTGTGTTTTTTTTTCTTCTTCTTTCTTCTGTCCCTCTCTCCCTCTAAATGCTCTTTCGTTCTCAAGGGAGATTTAGTTTTCCCCAGATGGATTTAAAAGCTCAGAGTTTAACCAGCTAACTCTCTCTCTCTCTCTCTCTCTCTCTCTCTCTCTCTCTCTCTCTCTTTCTCTTTCTTTGAAACTGAGAGAAAGAGAGACAGGATTGAAGAGGGAGAGAAAATGAAGGCGGAGGAATAAGTAGAGGGAATTAATACCCCCCACCAGCCTGAAATCACCAGAGTCCGGGGCAGATGTGGTCCTGACCTGGCACAGATTGAGGGGGCGTGGGGGGTGGATTTCATTTTTAAATAAGTTCTCAAGTTTAGATTCTTTGTGGCTGCCAGCTTCCTAACAGCTTCATGCTGCTGCAGTGCTGCGTGCAGGGCTGTGCACATGTGTCTGTAATGAACAGGCAGCACTTCAGACGGGGACCCCTGGAGACGGCGCTCTGGGTTGCTCTGCCTCGGGGTGACCAAGTGCACTGTGATGAAGGGGGGGGGGGATGTCTCATTAGCATACAACACGGTCAGTTGTGAGTCTCACCCTACAACAAAAAAAGCCTCCATCTCTCTCCCTTACCACAACCAGAGACTGTTGTCAGTACACAGGCTTTGATTTACATTAGCGTGAAGGCGCTGCTAGGTTTTTTTGTTACAGATGGCGTAGAAGTGGTGGTGGTGGTGTGTGTAAGGGGGGGGGGGCTGACTGAGGGAGTGTGTTGGGCAGGTGTAAAGCCCGCTGGCTCTGCTGCTGTTTTTAGCAGACATACAGAAAATCCCAAACCACAACCCACCACAGGCGAGTTGGAGAGACTGCAGTTGTTTTGGCACCTAGAAGGGATTATACTGTGTCTGTGTGTGTCTGTGTGTGTCTGTGGGTGTCTGTGGGTGTCTGTGGTTTGAGGGTTAAGAAGGGCAGTGTTAATGTTTTTCGTGTAATTCTGTGAGTTTTGTAACCGTGTATGTGTGGTTGTTTGCATACATGTTTGTGCTCTATGTCTGTGTGCAGATGTGAATGACTGACAATATTCTACGTGTGTGATTGTGCTTAGGTGTGAGCACACACATGCTCATTTGAATTAATATACAGTATGTGTTCATGTAAAGGCATGTTTGTGTGTGTGTCTGTGTCTGTGTCTGTGTGTGTGTGTGTGTGTGTGTGTGTGTGTGTGTGTGTGTGTGTTTGCTGTCTGCTTCTCATAATGAGTACATAATTGCTCAGTGTACCACATTGAGGCACTATCGTTTTCCTTCTGGCACGTGGCAGAGTTAGTGCTCCTGCTAGCACGCTGCCTTGGCATACTGATAGAGAGATAAGATCTCCTCAGCAGTAACAACCATTCCACCTCAAAACAAGGCTGTGAGACGCCGCCGACTGTGAGGCTCCAGCGGAGACGGGGGGTGGGGTGGGGTGGGGGGGGTGTGATGAGAACAGACGAGAAAGAATGAAAAACAGGGGAAAACATGGAAGGAATGGATGGCAGCCTGGAAGGCATGCAGGGAGAGAGAGAGTGAGAACAAGAGATGAAGAGAGATAGAGAGAAATTATAGTGATGGTGATGGAGAGATGGAAAAAAGGAATGTGAGGGGGAAAGATGAGTGTACCAAGAACATCTGCCATGCAGGTGTGTGCGTTCCTGAACAGGGCTGTTTTCCTTTGTCTGTGGGGTTCCGTGCCCACAGAGGTCAGCTCAGGAGAAGCGGACACCTGCCACAGACGGAACGCCAAGCCCCCTCTGTCTTCCGCCACCTCAGACTCTCACCACGGATCTGTGTCACTGTGCACCTTGTCTGTGTACATAGCACTCATCTGCTTCTCCCGTCTTCTCTGTGTATGTGTGTGTGTGTGTCTGTGTGTATCTGCCTGTCTGTCTGTCTGTGTGCACGCATATGTGCATAGTGTCTGTTTGGAGTTGCAGTTACTCGAGCAGTTGCCAGAGAAGTTATATGAAGTAATTGGTGATCACATGATACCATTGTAATAACTGAAAATGGGTGAACTTAATATTGTTTATTGTTATTGTATTTCCCAAATGCTTTGTTTGGAGTCAGAGGTGAAGCAGGTTTTAAAGGAAGTTGAGGTTGAAGAGCAGAGTTCTGAACTTGACTGTCTCTGAAACCATTCCCTACGTAGATCACGTAATAACCTCCTTGGAGGATCTCACACACACTCAGGTTCCAGTTAGACCCTTTCGTAAACAAGTGGAAGGATGGCAGGAGCAAATAAGGGTAAATACTTGAAGCAAACAGAAGTTTTGATCAAACAGAAAATGGCAAATATTTATGACCTGCTGTCATTGGGATAAAATGAATGTGCAGCGATCTTGAGTATCTATTGTGAGCTCCAACATTAAGTCTGTCATGTAATAGACTCCGCCATTACACTAACAAATTAATGTTGTTAAATATAGATGCAAGCAAATATCAATTGGCCTTAATAATGATTACCAAGTAACAGACTTTGTTCACTTTCAGTCTTGAGATACTGTAGAATGTTACAATGTGAAAATAACATTAAAATGTTATTGTATCATTCATACTTTGCCATTCCGCAAAGTAAGACCAAATGTTGTCTTCCTATCCCATTATTAATATTATGCTTTACTCTATGCACTAAGACCAGGGGGTAAGGTGTGTGTGGGTGTGTGTGTGTGTGTGTGTTGGTTGGTTGGGTGTTCAGTGTAGACCGGGCTTGCTACACCATCACAGGTACAGGTGCATGTGTTTGTGCCTTGCAGCCATGACAACGATTCAAATGGAAAATACGCCTTTGATACCGGCAGTGGTGGAGAGGGTGGGTGGAGGGGTGGGGGGCTAGAAAGACAAACGCGTGTGAGAGATGGAGACGGTGAGGGAGTGGGATATATGCGGTTATATCCTTTTTTTCCCTTTTTAACTGTGTCGGGGCTAAAAGTGGCTTGGGCTAAATTTAGGCCCGAGCGAGATGGTGAAAGCTTTGAACACCACTCCCCAGATGACGTGCTTGTTTTGTTATTCAGTAGTCTTATTTTTAGGCCCAGTTTGTGAATGAGAGTTCAGAACGTGACTCGATGGAGGAGCAGCAAACTGATTAGGATTTGTCACGTTTGTGTGACTCAGTTAAGGTGTGTGTGTGTGTGTGTGTGTGTGTGAGTATCTATGATGAACAGACAATAGTATCGTACCTGACTTAAAGTATTTCTTCGATATGCCTGTAGCTGCATGGTACAAAGGGGAGAGAGAGAGACGGAGAGAGAATACAGGGTGTGTATGGAGAGGGGGGTTGAAGGGAGAATGAATGGAATGCTTGCTAAACCTGGCAGCTGTCAACATTTTAAATCATGAACAGAGTGTGTTTGAGCGGACACACACATATGCACACACACTCTCGCAATCCATTTGTAGATAGCGACTCCCAAGGAATTGAATTAGTTTTACAACATTGCTTTTTGAGTAGGTGCACTAGACACACACACACACACACATACACACACACACACACTTAGCTGTGCCCTGAGTTTTCAGCTGAAACCCAGAGCCAGAAACCCAAAGCCCATGAGAGGAAGGAGAAGGAGAATATTGGTCTCACCTGTGGCTCTTTAATGAGGAAACATATGGAGTGTTTGAGGAAGCACTGCGCAGTGCTGTTAACAATGTTTTGTTGTTCAGAGCTCTGATTATTTACCCAGACACAGTAGAGAAGTTTACCATGAAAGTCCAATGTGTGTGTCTCTGTGTGTGTGTGTGTGTGTGTGTGTGTGTGTGTGTGTGTGTGTGTGTGTGTGTGTGTGTGTGTGTGTGTGTGTGTGTGTGTGTATGTAAACCAAAGGTCTCTTGTCTCATTCTCTCTAATTCGGGGGCGCACACACACACACACACACACACACACACACACACACACACACACACACACACACACACACACACACACACACAAAACACGTGGCAGTATCTCAGTAATAATCTGAGACAGGGATTAGAGTGAAGCCTTGGCAGAGCCATGGGTAATCTCAGACAAAACCCATTACTCACGTCCCAGTACCCAGATAGCAGCCAACGCTGCCTGGACCCTGGCACGGCCCTGGTCCAGATGTGGCCCTGAATCCGTCAGAACCAGCACCAGAGCCAACTTACCCACCTCACAACACTTTACCATTTACCAACTTTGCCATATACTATGTTTTACAGAATGTCTGTTTCATATCATACTAGATATTGTATACTGTGTACTGTATGACTTACACATGTAAGTGTGTATATGTTATTGTATACCTGTATGTTATTGTGTAGTGAATTGGCTGTGTATTGAATATAGAATATAGAATATGAGTCCTGCTAGGTTGCTGTAGGTAGTCTTACGGTCACTGTTTGTCTGCATTATGTAATTCTGCGCCTGTTCTAATGACACCATCCAATGTGGACTGTGTGTGTAGAGTATAGATTTTGATGAATCTTCGATTCTCTTCTTGTTTACTTTTGACCAAACCGGTGGGGCAGGGGGGGTTACCGTGGTGACCATATGGCAGGGCGTCATCCTCCAGATGGTTGGTGTGTTGGGATGAGGTCAGTGTCATAGGACCTGGACAGAACAAAGTAGTCCCTTCGGACACACAAACACACCCACACACACACAGTCCTCCCAGACAGAGCAGCACTCCAACAGAAACCAGAACTGAAGTGTGTCTATCAGGACAGCCTGGCCTATCAGTATGCCACACCCTATTTGAGCTAACTTACTTACTGCACAATAGAAGACCCGACCTTAGACCCAAAAATAGCCTAGGTTCTCATTGGGTGTATTGCTGCTCATTGTAGCCTTGAAAGAGATAGAAGTTGAGACAAATTGAATGAAAGAGACAAAGGGAGATGTTGGGGACTGATAATAGACAAGAGAGCACTGGTGGTTGTAAGAGGAAGGGCTTGGTGACACCTCTGCCAACCATGGGACACAATGCAGACACCAGGCTGGAGCTGTAACAGGAGACAGGTGGAGCAGTGAGGCTGGTCTGCCTCTGTACAGGAGGAATCCAGATAGAGGGGGACTCTGGGCCATATCTGGCCCACGTGCGGCCCACAGCTGCCTCATACAGGGGGAATACAGCTGGATTTGTTCCACAGTCACACACACACACACACACAATTACACACTCACACATGCATGCTTACACACACACACACACACACACACACACAATCACACACTCACACATGCATGCTTACACACACACACACACACACACACACACACACACAATCACACACTCACACTTGCATGCTTATATACATACACACACACAGCTCTGTGTAATCCAATGATTCCTGCAATGGGCAGCATCCAGCGATAAGCTCTGTCATTGATCTGGTCTGGGAGGATGCATTGCCATGCTTACTGTATTATCAGAGCCATGTCCAGCTCAGATCTCAGCTGACCACCCCAACGCCTTCATTCACAGTCATGCTACAACACAACATCCCAATCCTACTTGGATTGGACACTGCTAAAGCTGTTCGGTATGGGTATATACACACACATATCAACAATACACACACACACACACACACACACACACACACACACACACACGCACACAACCAACCAAGCAAGCAAACACATACACACACACATGCAAACAACTAAACACACACACACACACACACACACACACACACACAGGGATATTTGTCATCACAGCTGTGCCCAGTGCAGCTGGATTAATCCAAATGGAATTGGCTGTCACTTCAGCCCCCGCGGCACCACAGAGTGGCAGTGAGCGCACGGTCGCCGCCACCCGCCTGCCGCCCAACCCAACCAGCCCTTCCCCTACCCGTGTCCTGCCAGCGAGACAGACAGACAGAGGGACAGACTCATCCGCTCTATCAGACAGTGCAGCCAGCTCGCTTAAAACCCTATTGTGTCTGACCCAGACAGACAACACTGCCACTATACACACTGGAAGGCACAAGTCACACACTATCTCTGAGTCGGCATGGCTGGTAAGAAACATGCCCGGCTGCAATAATGGCTGTGCCTGTAGCCCATTCCACTCTGCAAGTCAGTGCCGGAAGACTTACTGTAATTTAATAGGCTCTCAGTCAATAAGACGTATTATTTTATAATAACTTGCCACGTTGATGTATGGCTACATGGTCAATAAGCGCCGTCCCTTTGCAAAAGCACAACGTTATGAAGCGTGAAGCCGGACTCGAGATGCCATACTATACTATAATAACACACTATGCATAGGTGGAACTCTACTATCAATAAGCCCCAGTGTTCCATACACACACAGGTGCACAAAGGAGCACAGTTTGCCGTGAAGCGAGCCACTGGGCACTGGGCATGGATTTAGAGTGACTGCGCCGTGTTTGTGTAGTCTGGTCAATGGTGGGAGGTTGTGTTTGCTTGATCAAGCCAGACAAAAAGAAACAGAGGGTGGAGAGATAACGGTAATACTTAGGACAAGTGTCACTTTTTTTCGAAATGGAACAGCGCTACAGAAATGGAGTCCTTGTGTCTGCAAATTTCCTGCAAATTCCCTCCTGAGGAAAGCCAGATAGCGTCACCCTCTCTGGTTTGATTAGATTTGCGGGCTTTTCTGCTAGTGGATTTTGCAGCAGAGACAGGAGGATGCCTGCCACCATTACTGACTTAACACATTGTGTTTGCAACATAGCAGCAACTGTTTGTGTTTGTGCTGCTGGCTGTGGCTGATACTCACGGCTCTGGTTTGTGTCACAGGCACAATGTGAGGGCCATCTTAGTGGGGAGGTATGATAGGTACAAATCACTGCTGGGGGACTCTCACTCACAGGTTTGGGGCACAGAGGTGGCTCAGAGGAACAGACATGCCTCCAGAACCCGGCAAAATATGTCACACCACATGGAGTCTGATGGATGAGCTTTCGGGTGAAATGTTTCACAGAGCTAATACATAAAAACAGGGAGTCACATTGTGACTGAGGCTGAGCCACCACC
Source organism: Alosa sapidissima (assembly GCF_018492685.1). Taxonomy (NCBI): domain Eukaryota; kingdom Metazoa; phylum Chordata; class Actinopteri; order Clupeiformes; family Clupeidae; genus Alosa; species Alosa sapidissima. The sequence goes on from NC_055967.1 coordinate 4,506,525, forward strand.
ATTTTGTTTTCTGTTTGTTTGAGCATGTTGCTTTTCTAGAAAGCAGGTGCTTGGGGGGGTGACAAACTCACAGAGGCAGTCGAGAACGCTTTTCCTCCCTGAACGCAGACTCCAGTTTGATATTTTTGACCCGACCTTGTGACTCTCCGTCCGTAGTTCCTAGTTGGCCTTGTTTTGGGGGAGAAGGGAGAGGAAGTGGGTAAAGTCTCTCTGTGTCTCTCTAATCCACAGAAATATGTCCAGAAAGCTCCGCAGTGTCTGTGCCCTGAGGCTGCAGACGACTGGCAGATATTGTTTGGCTTTTTATTTATTTATTTATTTATTTATTTATTTTTCTCATTCGTTGCAGGTGAGTCAGTAGATCAGGGAGTCCTTTGTGTGTCCTGGGAATCGAGTTTAGATGCAGCCTTGTCTTCCCAAAACTGTTGAACTAAGTCTTCTCTAGTCTTGTGTCTCGTTTGTCTGCTTTTCACGTTGGGTACTTTTCTGAATCCTTAGAGAAAAGGATGCAGGAGTTCCTTGGCATGACTTCTAAATGGAACCTTAAAAAGTTCCACTTAGGACCCCTCTGATTAATGGCCCTTTGTTGAGGGCCTCTGGCTGCTCCATCAGTTTTATCTCCGGTTCCTGATGCAAGGAACTCTTCTCAGAAAATAGTTGTTTTTTAAAGAATAGGTCACTTGTAGACGTATTTGTTTTTTTTAAATACTCAGTATTTTATAAGGTATTTTATAAGCAATTCAGAAACCTGTTTTCTAGCTGTAGGCTGTTTCCTGAACTGTTTACGTGTCGGCTGACATGTCGTGTGTTGAGCGTATCTGTTTGTAGTGCACATTACATGCCACTCCAGGACAGCGTAATCTGATAAATGGCACAATAATGTCAACATGCTTTGCCTGACGGAGGACCAGCAAAACTGGCTGACATGGAGGTCATATGACACAAATTCAGGAACTTCATGTTGTCACAGAGACAGAATCATCAGGATATGTGTCAGCTGATCACCTGTATTCTAGAATCACATGAAGGCCAGGTTAGGAGTTTAGCCTCATGACGGCAGAGTGAAAGTTAACGTCTCTTAAGTCATCTACGACATAGAACGACATAATCTTCCTAATTAGATTTTCTGATTTGTGTGTGTGTATGTGTGTGTATGTGAGGTTGCGTGTGTATGTGAGACAACAACTTCCTGTTGATGTATCTGATGCAGAATTGCTGTAGTGTACCGTCCGCAGCACATAAAAGTTTTCCCTCTCCTTAATCAGTATTGAGTGGTCTGCATTAGCCTTTGATCCCAGTGCGATGCATTACTGTGTTCACCACACACACACACACACACACACACACACACACACACACACACACACACACACATACACACACACACACACACACATGACAAACACTGTTGTTAGGATGCATTAACCTCTGATCTCACAAAGCATAACACGCTGAAGTCCAGGGTTTTTAGGGTGCAACACATTGTGCCTCCATTCCCAATCCCCCCCCCCCCCCCGCAACCCGACCACCAAACGTTCCCTGACCCCCCTGTCTGGCTCTCTCATTCCCTCCTACCCCCTGTGTCACCCCGTCTGTCCACCCCCCCTCCCCGCGTGTTGTAGTGGTCTCTCCTGCCTCCCCCCAGCTGCCGGCCGGCTTTAATAACAGGCCAGCTCCACTCCCAGCGGGGGTCCAGACACTCAGACTAATGGAGGAAGACGGGGAGGGAAGCTGGAGAGGCTGCCGAGGAGCCGCGAGTGACGCAGGCGGCATTAGCCTCACACACACACACACACACACACACACACACACACACACACACACACACACACACACACACACAAGCAAACACCAAGCAACCAGCCAGCCAACCCACGCAGCCAGGAAGGGTACACTCATTCAGGTTTCAAGGCAGTCTCAGAGGCAAAGAACACACACACACCTTGACACATGCATCCACATAGACAAAAACTCCCTTACATAACACACAACATAAACTAAACATACACACACACACACACACACACACACACACACACACACACACTTCCTAACTCACTCACATCAATGCACAAACACAAAGTATAGGGCACAGGGAATAAGCTTTATACAGACTTATGTGGACACTTCTCTGCTCTGTAAACAACCCAACCCCCCCCCCCCCCCCCCCTCCATACACACACCATCATACCCCACCCCCCACTGCTGGGAGCTGTAGTCTTTTTCATTAGGAGATGGCTATGGTGGGTGTCACTTTTGATTAGCACTGGGGTCAGAGTGCACCGGCTGTCTAGCCCTGGTTGTCACGGCATCTCTGGCAGTTATATGCAGACCTCCCTGGATAATTAATGAGATGGGGGGGGGTGTTTACCCCTCACCACCCTACTCCCACCCTGACCATTTGAATCTAATTTTTGTAGTTTTGTTCGGGCAGATCTAGCTTTTAAAGGTTGTTTGGGATGTTAAAGTAGAGTTTCATAAGATCATAGTAGTGGTAGTCTACTAGTTGTATTTTTAAATAGAGGAAGTAGTGTTTACCGACACATCTGGTTTGATGAGATTGGTCTTGGCATCCAGCAGCTGCAGTGTTCAGCTTGTTTATCTGAGAAGGTGTTGATTGTAAGGCTAGCTGAACACTGGGATGCAGACTGGAGATTTTTGTGGGGATTGATTTGTGCTCGCTTCATTTAAGAGGGTGTTAATGACTTCCTGCATCTCAGCCTGACATCACCACAACAAGACACACACACACACACACACACACACACACAGATTTAAGTTAACTAAACTGACACCCCCACATACACACACACAAGTGTCACTCTGAATTGGATTTGGGTCTTGATGAGACCCCTGCCTCCTGCACAGTTATATGCAGACCTCCCTGGATAATTAATGAGATGGGGGGGGGTGTTTACCCCTCACCACCCTACTCCCACCCTGACCATTTGAATCTAATTTTTGTAGTTTTGTTCGGGCAGATCTAGCTTTTAAAGGTTGTTTGGGATGTTAAAGTAGAGTTTCATAAGATCATAGTAGTGGTAGTCTACTAGTTGTATTTTTAAATAGAGGAAGTAGTGTTTACCGACACATCTGGTTTGATGAGATTGGTCTTGGCATCCAGCAGCTGCAGTGTTCAGCTTGTTTATCTGAGAAGGTGTTGATTGTAAGGCTAGCTGAACACTGGGATGCAGACTGGAGATTTTTGTGGGGATTGATTTGTGCTCGCTTCATTTAAGAGGGTGTTAATGACTTCCTGCATCTCAGCCTGACATCACCACAACAAGACACACACACACACACACACACACACACACAGATTTAAGTTAACTAAACTGACACCCCCACATACACACACACAAGTGTCACTCTGAATTGGATTTGGGTCTTGATGAGACCCCTGCCTCCTGCACAGTCTTACCTGACAAACTTTCAGCCAAAGACAAGCAGCTCTCTCCTCTCTAAGCTCAGAGAGAGAGAGAGAGAGAGAGAGAGAGAGACTGGAGGACTGGAGTGACTGGAGATGGACATGCGCTTCACGTGGCTGTGGTGATGACCCGGCATGGGCCCAAAGCCTTGATTAATCTGCGGCACATGTAATCTGATTCCGTCGCTTGACCCTTGACCAGGCCAAGGCCGAGACAGATTTACAACCAGCCGCGTTATATCCATACATGTATACCAGCCTGGCTGACATTATTATTATGATGGACTCCTTCTTTTTGTGCTGGCGCAGTTGTTCTGTGACCTTACCACTTATTGCAATGCTGTCACCAGCTGTAACCCTACCTATCAATTCTTCTAGGCACCTACATGCCGATGTTATGAGATGGGCATGTTGCAGGGGAGCTCACAGCACAGGGGACTGTAGGTGGAATGAATAAAGAGTTGTTCTGTGTGAATGAATAATGACTAATCTGACATGGTAGGTGTTGACCTTTTCTTGTGTTCTATAAAAGGGCAAAACTGGTTCTTGTGACCGTGTGGATACAATGTCTTTACTAGGTGGGCAATTGCACATCCTTCTAAGTTTTTTTTTTTTTTTTTTCATTTCTCCTACATGGTGGTACGATCTTGACTTTCCCCAGTATGCACACTGACAAGTCAGGGAAGACAGGGAGAGAGATGAAAAGAGGGAGAGAGGGAGCGAGGGAGGCAGTGGAGTGGAGAAGATTAAAGCAGATTGAGAAACCTGTGCCAGCCTCTCCCCTCACAGCGTTCACTCTCTCTCAGCATGCCAGGGCTTCTCTGGTGCCTTACGTAACCACTCAGTGCCAGTTAAGGTGGCGGGGAGGTGAGCGAGCTGAAAATATGCCACCCCCTCAATTTACCTCCATCAGACACAAGCTGAGCAGCGACAGGGACTTCTCAAGCGTTCTCAGGTCTAATTTTCGGGCATTTTTCTTCTCTTCATTTTTTCACCCTCTCACTCTCCCTCTCCCTCTTCTACCCATATCATGTCTCCCTGGTCGGTCATTTCTGGTCTCCACCCCCCCCCCCCCCCTCACCTCTCTCAATTCAATTCAATTCAATTCAAATGTGCTTCATTGGCATGACAGTTTATTTATTGTATTGCCATATCATTCAGAGGAACAAAAGAACTTAAAAATAATAAAATAAATGATGTACTATGAACAAAACTGAAAAAACTAATTGTGTGTGTGTGTAATCATATGTAAATGTAAACATATATGCTTATCTCTCTCCCTCTCCCTCTCCCTCTCTCTGTCTCAGATGAGTACGAGCCGGTTGTCTTTCCCACCAACTCCCTGCAGAGGCGGAAGAAGGGTCTGGCCGGCCTGCGCCCTGCCCAGCCAAAGTCTAAGCAGCAGCTCATTATCGGCATGCCCCAGGACTTCCGCCAGATCTCGTCCATCATCGACGTGGACATCCTGCCCGAGACACATCGGCGCGTGCGCCTGCACAAGCACGGCACCAACAAGCCACTGGGCTTCTACATCCGCGATGGCGTGAGCGTGCGCGTCACGCCGCAGGGCGTGGAGAAGGTGCCGGGCGTGTTCATCTCGCGGCTAGTCCGCGGTGGGCTGGCCGAGAGCACCGGCCTGCTGGCCGTCAACGACGAGATCCTGGAGGTCAACGGCATTAACGTGGCCGGCAAGTCCCTGGACCAGGTGACGGACATGATGGTGGCCAACAGTCACAACCTGATTGTGACGGTCAAGCCGGCCAACCAACGCAACAACGTGGTGCATCGCGGGAGCAAGACATCGTTGGGCGGCGGCACCAGCTTGGCGGGCTCGGGGGGTTCGGCCATGTCGCAGGACTCGTCTGCGCCCAGCCCCACGTCGCAGACCGTCAGCCAGTGCAGCAACAGCAACAGTGTCGCCGAGGGCGACAGTGACGAAGACGGTGACCTCATCATTGAGAGCGACAGCCTGCCTGTGTACACCGCGCACCGCCTCTTGCACAATGGCAACAGTAGTCATGCCGACGCACTGTCACTCTCTGCGCCACCGCAGGGACAAAGATCCCTCCCCCAGAGCGTGTCGCTGCCCAGCAACAGCTCGCTGTCCGACAGCAAGGCCTCGCTGAGCTCGCTGACCACTCCCACCCACAACGGCAGTCCCACCAAGACCAGCAGCAGTCAGGAGAGCATGCGAGAGGATGGCAACTTCATCACGCTGTGAGAACTGAGAAAGCAGCAAACAAACAAACAGCTACAATAACAACAACAAACATCAACAAACACTGCTAGCCCGTACGCATACTCAGCACAACCTCCTTACGCACAGCCATACATACATGTTCCCACCTGAACAGCCTCTCATGGGTGCTGGAACTCATGTCTGGACATCCCGCCCAAGCTATAGCTGACCCCGGTGGGGCATTTGGTGCTGATCTGGTGGGGATTCTGCCAGATCAGGGCCAGATTCGCGCCAGAGTTAGCCTGCTGTTTGGCCATCTAGAATCTACAGGAGGCGAAAATGAAGGCGGCTGAATCTCATGCCAAGTGTATATGATCAGTTCTTGAGGAACTTCACTGATGCCTTCTGAGCATCTGTCTGTCAGTCTCTATGACGCTGTTAGCTGTGTTGAGAGGTTCATGATGGAACTTGCCTTGTTGGGTACGAGGGCCCCCCCGAGCCCCTCGCTTGCATGGCCGTCGCCCACGGAGGTGCCTTACAGGCTTTCCACTCTCCCGCTCACCGCCTTATTCCTTCTGCCAGAAATCAGGTCTAGGCCTTTTATATCCTCCTCCTCCTCCTCCTCCTCCTCCTCCATCGTCCATCCTCTCAACGCAACCAAACTGTGTGCACTGATCGAGTCAACCGGCAAGGTCGTGCAGGGGTCACCACAGCACACACGGACTGTGATTGCCATGTGCGGCCCGCTAATTAGAGATGCTAAATTAGATCAGATCTCTTTTTTGAGTTTGCTCAGTAAGGAAGCGCCAACCCTCCTCTCTAAGACACTGCTTCTTTGGCAGGATGAGCCTGCGCTCAGTACTGACTAACCTTAAATCATCTGTCCTCTTCACAATGCCTCTAAGTGGTGGAATGGCATAGCAATGATAAATATGGAGAGACTGATTATATAATGGAAATGACAGTGGAATTGTGGTGTCTCCAAACTGTAGCGATCAAATCAAAGACTGTACTACACTGCTTTCTGTCTTTTTAATGTTTCTCCTTGCACACTAAGGCTCCCGTTGCTCTTCCAGCATGCAGGCCAGCTTTTATTTATTTTTTGGAATGTCATTTTAATAATGCATTCACAGACATATCACCAGGCTTACGGACACTGAAAATTACTGGACATAGAGCCCTGCAAATTAGGACTTCAACCCACTAACCACCCTCTGGGCACTGTTCTGAAGTAGCAACTGACGGGGGTAAAGGATGAATTATAGTATGAATGGCACTGACCAGAGAAAGAAGACCAAATTGTGGTGGAATACAGGTGTTTTGCCGCCATTCATTCTTTGACACTGGTTTACTCGTAGGTACATGGTGGACAAACTGGTGACGATCTCACTTCAGCCTGTCCTTTGTTTTGTTTTCATATCTATTGTGTTACACTACAGTTCTGTTACCGCCTGGAGTAATTCACTTTAAGTTGAAACATTCTGGCACCTTGGGCAACCTGACAATTTACACATTCTCTCATTTTTAGTTTGCTTTTTTCAGGCTATCCCTTCCAAAAAATACACACTAGCACAACAAAAATAACCGAGGGAGTTTCTCCAGAAGGTCATGGACTCTCAGAGACTCAGCTGTCTGCGGGCTGTCTTGTGGGTTTTGTGTTTTCATGTAGTAAAAAAGGAAATTCCTCTCATGTTTGAAAAGCCCCGAATTCTGTGCATTGGGACCTTGTCTACACACAACCCCCTTCAGCACTGATATTCAGGACTATGGGGGGTTTATTTGTGGAGGGAGGTGTCAGTGTGTGTGTGTGTGTGTGTGTGTGTGTGTGTGTGTGTGTGTGTGTGTGTGTGTGTGTGTGTGTGTGTGTGTGTGTGTGTGTGTGTGTGTGTGTGTGTGTGTGTGTGTGTGTGTGAGTGAGAGAGAGAGAGAGAGAGAAGGGTCTGACACAGCTCAATGAAGGCGATGCTGTGTCTTAGAGAAATTCTTGAGGTTTACTTAGATATTATGTTTCAGTAAAAATCCTGGGGTGGTGGATGGACAATCAGAAATCTCCTGAAGAAGTACCTGCCTGGTACTCCCCCATAACCTCCTCAAGCCCCCCCCCCCCCCACCCCCATCCATATCTTGTAAGATCCCACCACCCTGACTGCTGCCACTAGCACTAAGCTTCCTGATGTTTCATTAACTACAAAAAAAAAAAAATGAAATGGCACAGCATTAGTCCTGATCGAGGATTTGTTTGTTAAATAATAGACGTGATCTTACATAACCTATACTCACTTGACATCCAACATCCATCTTTCTAATTGGCCCATCGTCTGAGGCCACTTTAAATATTGATATTTATAAATGAATTAGGCAGTGAGATACAAGAAATGGTTTTGACAGGGAGATACAGAGGATACGTTTTTGGGGGTAAGATCATGTGTAATATGAAATCACAGACTCTGATTGAGCTTTAATGAAAAATATAAAGATCCACATAGCATTTAATCCACACAATAGCTCTGGCCCTGATCTGGCAGTGGTCAGGGCCACCAGAATATATTTTGGGCATTTCCTCAATCTACAAAACAAAACGGGGCGAAGCTACAGGAAGACACTGGCCTAGCTCCAAACACTGGTGATCATTTGGAACTTCTTAAAAGAATCCCTGTTTGTGTGTTAGATTTCCCAAGGAGTCTTTATGGAGTAGCTCAGACTGACTCTCAAACATATTCTCATAATTACTACGAAACAATGTGGGCTAAGCGTTGCTATAGATGTAAATGTATGTGTATAAAGGCAAAATAGACTAAATGACATTTTTGATAAACATGGAGCCCTTTTATAAGACAGAACATTTTATATGTGTGTGTGTGTGTAATATATGGAAAGTATTTTTCTTATTCTTGTACTTTTGTATGTATATGAGAAACATAAAGAGGAAAATTTCTATTTCTGAATATCATAGAGCCAAGCCTAAATCAAATGAATCTTGTGTTTTTATTAATCAAATGGGTAAAGGTGTACAGTACTGTGAATGTTAAAATTTGATTATAAAATGTTCTATGAAGAAAATAAAAGTATTAAAAAAATGTGTTTGTCCTCGTTTGAAAAATAAAATAAAAGGTTGAATTTAGATGTTAAGTAATTTGAGATCTAAAAGCAACTGATTCTATTGTGTGTCTCCCTTACATTACATCATAAAGTAAAAATACTATTAACATTGTAATAATCTATGAGGCTCTCATTAATTAAGGATTAATGCTAAAGCTTTCCTCAATAATGCTGAAGGTATTTCAGCTGACAGAAGTAAGGTGGATCAAATAACTGAACTGAATGAGTCAGCACCAAAACAGACACATCCCACTACGTTATTAATGGTGACCGCAGGATATAGCTGCGTCACCCGTTCAGACATTTAATTTCCTGCTACTTGTTATGACTAAATAACATAATTATTAGACTTTTACACAGAACACAAGGTCAGCTCTCCTGGGGACAAAAGGGTGTTTCACCTGCAAACCCACTGACAAATCCCACTTAGCCTTGAACATGATCAAAGCCCTCATTTTTACATTCCTCATATTCACATCGGACTAAGGATAACATTAGTGTCATATTTAGAAATGGAAAAAAAACCCCACATTGTTTGCAGTAGGTTAGCCTACCTTACCCAAGATGGTGCACCACAAATTATTTTAATAATTTTTCAATCCCTTTCTATGTGCATTTTACTTTTTACATAATTTGTTAGAGAAGACATACGGTTAAAAACAAAAATTGTCATACCCCTGGCAAATATTGATTTAATGTTGATTTCCTCTTTATCAATATGTTTGCTCTGACTGAAAATGACACTGCCACAGGCCAAAAGGTTGCAAGAGAATGTGGTAGAAACATGGAATCAGAAAAGAGAAGCGTTTTCATCTTTTACATTTTTTAATGAAAAATTGTGTCCAATAATCAATGGAACCAGGGATGGATTGCTGCACGGGCCTACCGGGCCCAGGCCCAGGGGCCCAAGGGGTCAGGGGGCCTCAATATCAACAAATCAGGATGTAGGCTATGAATCTGATTGAATTTAGTATTGGCCATCCCCAAAATGCACCAGAATACAGGAAAGCACATCAAACAAATTAAAACATTTTTGGGGGAGGACCCCCAACCCCCCCCCCCCCCCCCCCCCTCCCACATATGCGTAAATTAGTGGGGGGCCCTTAATAGGCTACATCTGGGCCCAGGGGTCCGGAAGTTCATAATCCGTCCATGAATGGAACCATCTTTATTTGCCATCACAGCTCTCAAATGGTTCTTATAAGCCTCTCCATGTCTCCACGATGATTCTAGACCACATGTTTTTAGCAGCAATCCAGGTTTTTAGGCAGGAACGATTCTTTGCCATCACTCTGGCCTTGTGCTCACATTTTTATGGATTGAGGTCTGGACTCTGGCTAGACCACTCTAAAATCATAGAACAAGCATAGTGGTAAAGAGAAAATCAACATTAAATCAATATTGGCCAGGGGTATGAATAATTTTGTTCTTAACTGTAGGCTACATCTAAAAGTTAGTGTGCTGGATTGAGGAGGGAGCATTGACATACAAGTCTAAACAGAAGGCTCCCTGCTGTTACATGTTGGCCCTCACACACAGCCTCTTGAGAACTGACCAAACTTTGGCATTTTGATGGAAACGACATTGTTGCCAGAGAATTCTTAAAAAGGATGCAGACAGGCTGTGTTGTTTGTCTAATCTACTGATGCTGCCCTGCTATTCTGTGATATTTTAGATACTGATGCTGCCATCTGTTGTACAAGCGTCGTCACTGCACGTTATCCAAATCAGCCTTGCGGTTTCCATAGATACTGTTTTAAAAGTTGCAGGTTAGTCAACAAGGTGTCGGGTTCCATAAGTTTGTTAGTGAATGTCAATATCCTAAAATGTTTGCCTGTTAAAAATCATATTTTTCGGCAGCCCTTATTCCATCAGTAGCCTATTTAGTCTGCACAAAGGCACGGACTATCTGTGACGCGACTGTATAATAGACTTCAGCGTCAGCAGGCCTAGTTTGTAGGCCTAGTTTGTAGGCCTAGCCTACCTATCAGTCAGCATGACATCAAGGCATATGAAACCCGATACGTCGGATTTCTTGAAGAAATTTGCAAGGGTTTTGAAAAATCCAGATATAAAATCATTTCAGGTAAGATAGCTCTCGAAGTTGCTGTAGGTCAACTAGCCAGCCAGAATATGAGCCAAAACGTTTAACGTTAGCCTTTGGGTGGTGGATTTGTTAAATGCATTTTTTAATATAGCCTAATGTGTTTTGTATTTACTCAACGTTGTATCTGCAATGCCTTACCATAGTGGAGTGATGATGGAAAGTATGTGGTTGTCAACTGGACACTTTGTGAAGAAGAGAGAGGAAAGCACAGGAAAGCCCTGTCGATATTGAAGAGGGTGGAGGACACCACGTCCCTTCGCAGGCTCTTGGGTTGCCACGGTTTTAAGAAGATGGCAAGGTCTGTCATTTTACCTGTAAGCTTCATATATAAGGCATAGGCCCTTCAGTAGGCTATCCAGTTTAATATTTCATGATGTAGCCTAGCATATTCTCATGGCTTTGAAGGGATTTTTTTGGTTGGTTTGTACTGTGCAGGAGATCCAGTTCTGATGTCCTTGTGTTTGAGCATCATGATTTTGTTCAGAGTAGAGAGGACAACAAGAGATCAAAAAGTTCAGGGTCAGGTTATCATTTGGGAAACATGGAAGAGAGTTCACCCTGTATGTCCAGTGATGTGCTCTCAGACATGTGCTGTAAGTTATTGTCTTAAGAATGGATTGTAATTGCATTACTTCATTACCTTTTAAATGATTGTTGATTGTTATGGACAAACAGTTTGCTCAGTATTTAATGCAAGAATGCACTGCCAGTTTCTCCAATAAAGAGGAAAAATGCCAGAAGTCTCTATCAGTACATAAACTACAGCAGTCCAGCACCAGTAGCAGAACCTCAAGATCCTCTTCAGCACGATCCTGTCTCAGACCCACCATGCACCTCTCTATCTCTGGTTGAAGTCCAGAGGCCAAAAGAAATTGATCCAGGTAATTCACTGCAAATGATCAAGAAACAGGTAAAGAGTGCATTGATGAGTATATTTTTAAAAATTCATGTACTGAGGTTGAGGGGAGTTTGTCCGACAGGCCTTTTTGGGTGGTCCGTCATAGAAATGAACACATAGCTACTCTTCACTCTTACATACATTTAATGTTGTTAGGCCCAGGGGGAAAACACTACAGCAGTATGCTGTAATGTTATTTACACATTACTGTGGTCACATTTCCATTGTGATTTACAGAAAAGAGTTTGGGTTTGCCAGCAGAGGAGCGTCCTCTTCAGGAGAGCATCCAGACTAGTCTCCTGCCTCCACTGTCTCCACACCCTCAGGATGTGGGAGTGTCTGACGACTTGATCAGCTGAGTGTCACGAAAGACTATACACAACAGCGACTGTGATCAACACAACCATGCCACAACTTTTAATACACCTGAGCCTCTCCCAGGGACTTGGGTATTCCTTCAAAAGTAATGTTTTATTATGTGAAACAGTCAAATGATACCAGTTGCAAGTGATGCCATTTGCAGGTATTTGTAATACTTATTTTTAAATACGTTCAGATGATGAAATGGAAGTCTGCGCTCATGATTCTTCTGAAATGGTACTTGAAAGATTTAATCTCTTGTGGAGGATAATTAAGAGGAACATAATAGTTGTCAGAGTGAGACAGAGCAGCCCTAATCTCTTGTGGAAGAGTACTTAACAGAAATATAACGGTTGTCAGAGCGAGATAGACCAGCCCTAACATGAAAGTGGCTGATATATTAACATTGCCTGTCCAGACTGCAATATTGCGATATCCTACTGGGCATAATTGCTTAAGTTAGATGTGGTTATTAGACTGCAGATTGTGGTCAGTCCTCAGAATCTTGCGACAGATTGTCTGTGAGACCAAACTCTAGGCTTCATTTTAAACTGCACCATGTTGACTCTCAAATCTGCACATTTGGTCGCTATCCAGTCTTGGGCCCCTGGTCTACATAGTAAAACAGGTCTTCCTCCAACGACTGGCTTCTACTTACATCCATCTCAGCACGCTGCTGCACAGTTTTCCCCTGAGTCATAAATAGTCTCAGGAGTGTTTGTGTTCACATTATGTAGGTATGGCATTAAAGGTTGAGTCTGTTGATATTTGTGCTCAATAGCCAATAAAATGACACCCCTCCCCTCCGTGCTCCTTAAGCATGTTGACCAGGATTGTTAATGGCTTGGTCAGAGCGATTATCCCAATTTATACAACCACAGTTGTGTATGAACAGGACTGTGGTCTGTTTTTAAGACCCACACAGGGACAGTCAGACAACCACGAGGAGCAATTCATTGAATTTGACATTTAGTATTATGAATTCTTCACCTTAGCCTATATAGTCACAATGTACTGTACATTTTACATGTTTATTTGACCGAAATATAATACTACATATTCTACTGCTACACTCTTAGCAATTATGTGTATACTATTTTGGTTATAAATCAAGCATTACACTTGAATTTTGTCTTCACGGATGCTTTCTTTTATTACTCTCCTATTGCAACAGAGTAAAACTGTAATGGATTAGACCGCACTTAATGATAAAAAGCGCTTTTCAATATTTCATCATTTGCCGTAACTGTCAACTTCTCCAAAATGAGCTCTCAGTCTTTCCCAGGTTGCAGGCGAAGCAACTAGCATTCTTTGCATGACAGAAACCAAGCCATGGGGCTGTACTAATTTATCCTTTAATAATGTAATAATAACCTGTGGGTGCCAACTAGTCACCATTTGTTCAAGGTTTAATAATTCATGTGACGTGACCCAACCTGTGTCACCCAAGGGTTGACTATTTACCATTTCCAGAAACCAAGTGTTATTGTCAGCATGCTATAACAGGTAGAAAGCAGCATTAGTCAAACGAAGTTCATTTATGTGGAAACAAATAAGAACAGAGTGGGATCCTGTGATATGTAGGGCACGAGTCCTCCAATAAGAACATCTCTGGCTTTAGGACATTTTTAGACTTAAAGAAATAAAGATACCAAAGAAAGAAATGCAACATACAACAATCATATGCTCATGGATGTGTATTTTAATAAAAATAATTCTGTCAAAATTAAACGAGTACAATATTTCTTTATCATGTTTCCAGTACATAGGTATGTTTTTAAAATTGCTTTTCTTTTTTTTTATGATGTTTTAAAGGTTTTAAAAAGGTTCATGCTAAGTAGAGGGTAACTCATTTCACAATTGCTAAACTGAAAACTCAAAATAAATGTAAAATTATAACAGGAGTAAACTGTGCACAGCTTGTTGTATTCAGTTTAATTTCATGTGTCCTGCTTCTAGTCCTCTGAGGCACACAGGGATACAGAAGACAAGTGGATGAATTTGAAAAAATGAACACATTTTTTCAAAGAGAAGTCTAAAAAGATTCTCTTTTTTTCCTCACAAAAGGTCCCTATTTGCACTTGAAGTTGATATTAAATTTCTAATACAGATTATTTTTTTTAAGATGGCAATATACATTTTGGGTGGTTACTAAGATGAGTTCCAAAATACATTTGCCATGAAAAAAGCAATCTCGAGGCAAGACGCTCTACTTACAGTTGAGTGAGATGTCGACCTGATGCCTAGTTAGCCTCTTGATTTTTTTCCCCTCATGTTTCGGTATCAAACATGTATGGCTGTTAGCAGGTACACATGAGACTCCATGCAATAGGATAACGCCACTGAATGATTTCATCAAGTCATCTACTGGAGTTAAACTTTATTCACACATCATCTCAACTGAACATTACTGAGGATTGGTATGGGTGGTTTGTTTTATATAAAATAAAGAAAAAGAAAAGAAATGCCTCAGAACTTCAGATATCATCACAAAAGGAGAAAAGGGATTCGCAGTCTTGAGAGTATACCTTTCAAAGACATACCAACATGTCTTTTTTGGCTTTTAGCTCCTATTATTAAATGATTTAAACCTGTTATGTGGAAATGGGGGAATGGTCTAAAATGCAGTGTTCATAGCTGTTCTCTTTTCTTCTCTCTCTCTGGAGAAGTTTGGGAACTCTGTATTTGAAGGACACGTTATCCTACGAGGGGTGAACTGATACCAAACATATGCTACTGTGGATGAGGCCCGCTCCCACCTCCCCATCTTAAAACCCCCCTAAGCTTATGATCTATGTGATACAAACAAGCATTACATGGTTGCCAACAAACGTGAGGTATAACTGAAATATAGGTGTAACATCAATGCAACGTCAGAACAGGTGTGTATGTGAGTGTGTGTGTAAGAGACAATGTCCATATGTGGGTGTAACAAACAATCTCAAGGAGGCCAGCAGCAAACTTGATGAAATAATAAAAAAAAATAACAGCAACTAAGAACAGAAATGACCGGCTAAGCTACATTCAACACAGTGGAGCACCTCCTGCTGGGTGGGCGAAATACTGGGTTTATACATCGATTAAAAGTCTCTTTTCTGTTCTGTGTGCTAAAAGACAGTCAGTTAATAAGAACAAGGTACAAGTAAGAGAGAGAGAGAGAGAGAGGGAGAGAGAGAGAGAGATGAAAAAGAATGTAAATGAAAAGCAACAGATTTAAACAGTGGCTGCATACATACACCATGAAATCAAACAAATGAATGAGGTTGTAGCCACGTGTCCCATCGTGACCGAGTCAGTGTTTACATTGCCAAGGTAGCAACAGAGCTTGTGAAGGCCAAAAGGGGGTGGTAGGGGTGTGAGCCCGGACGACAGCAGACTAGAGAAATTCTGACTGATACAGATAAGGGCCGAATCAAAACAGGATACAGGCCAGGTCAATGCCTGACCCTTTAAAGAATATTCTGCTAGGCATATCAGCATAGATAAGATATGACCTCATGATTTATTGGTTGAGAAATTGCATTTGCACAGAGCCTTACTTGTGTGGATGTTGTTAAATCCAGGGAGGTAACTCAAACCAATCTAACACTAGTATGTACCTACTTAATATTTCAAACAATATATATTTTTTTCCGGCCTTAATAAGCCACAAAAAGTCAGAAACTGATAGGAATGCAGAATGAGCATTCTGCAAAGAGCACCGTTATCCAATCTCCAGAGACATTTGGTAATTTGGTGACTCCCGCCACAGGGTTGTACCTCCATAGCAGCTTTAGTCAGTACTGCCATGGCCTGGTCATCTGCTAAGAATATATAAGTAGGGCCATCATGGTTTAGTTGTTCATAACAGGTCAGTGCACTACTATAATAGTCATTGCATCAAATGAGTGAGCCAACTATTAGCCATGTAATCTTTTTTCAATCCTTTAATATTAGCACGCAAACACCACAGGGGGTTTTCCATATGGCCTGAAATAATGGATTTTAAACTTATTTCTGCACTTCAGCGTATAACGATGACCTCTCATTTTAATAAATCAAAAGGTAAACTCTCTATAATGTTGAGGTCATCACCCCCTGAAATGAACACAATTAAAAATATCCTTCACATAAATCTGATTTACTCTTAGGTTGGTGGCGCCACCCTCTGACAGTGGCCTGTAATAGCTGGTGCCTAAGACGCTTCCCTCAGAAGAAGGGGGGAGCATGACATAATCTTAGCCTTGTGCACTCTCACTCACACATATCAGTTGATGAACAGCACCCGGAACTATTTTGGGCCACCCCACTGAATGCCCATAGTAAGCTACTGAGGACATATTTTTTTCTTTTTATTCAAATCACTTGAGCATGGACTACTTGACAGAGTTTTTTTTTACTGCTAGATATACCTCTGTGCAATACCCCAATGCCATAATGAGTCTGAATACCTGAGTCCTGAGTGAGAGAAACCGGACTATGTCACTTGTTGTCACAACAGAGTTGCTAATGGAGATCCTTGATATGGAATACATTTAAAAATACTATGTGGGGAATCCACCCCTTTAAAAAAAGAAAGAAAAACGGAATTAGATTGGTTTCCAAAGTGAGCACAACCAACTGACAAAATATAAACTAAAAAAAAAAAGACTAGAGAAACAGAATAATAATTAATTATCTTTAAATAGTGTCACACATTTTTTTGTATTTGATAATACTAAATTAAAAAGAAGCCTCTCTTCTCCTGCTCTGCACATTCCTCTGCCCAACTGCCTCTGGCAAACGGCAAGCCACACACCAATTCAAAACGCGTGCTGTCCCCATGGCAACCAACTGGAAAGGTCCTCTTCTTAGCGGTCCTGAACATTGCCTGTGAAACACAGCCATCACTCATGTACTGAGGGCTGAAATTAGAATATTTCTTCTCAAAAGCCACAACGGCAAACATAATTGGAAATGTTGGTAGCATATAGACTCCCTTGACATTATATGTAAAAAACAGAAACAATTAAAACATAGATCTTTCTAGACAACAGAGGATGAATCAACATGCCTCCCAATGACAAGAGCCCATTTTACAGTTGATAATGCTGTTCGTTGGTGTATGTGTATGTGTAGTGTGTGTTTACATGCTCATCATCTCACCTTGACGGGGTGCTAGTGCAAAAAGCTGTCCACTCTGGCGAAGGAGCAGGATCCGGAGCGGACTCGGGCCATGAGCTGCACACACTCGGTGGCCTGGCCCAGTGCCAGCATCAGAGGCGGCTGCTTGGGCAGGTTCTGGGACTCTGTGGATGTGGACACACACACACACACATGGCAGGAGTGGGTCAGTGAGCCACAGCAGGACACATCAGCAACCAAAAAAAAAAAAAAGACAAGTAGGCCTATGATGGGCATGTGGCACTGCCCATTTATGGCATTGCCCACCCCACCGGGTGCTGTCTTGAATTTCCCCTTGAGGATCAATAAAGTATCTATCTATCCATTTATGGCACTGCTGTTTGACTGGTGCCAGGGGGAAGGTAAGCAGGAACCAGCTTGGAGACTTGAGGAGGACTATGAAGACTGTCATTGACATGGTCTTTGATGGTGGTCTCAAGTGAATCATTGTGAATGTCAGTAGATTTTGTGTGTGTTGTGAGTATATGAGGTATGAGCGAGTGAGTGTATAAGTCAGCGTGCGTGTGAGTGTGTGTGAACTTACCCAGGATGGCGCTGTTGAGTGCGGAGCATATGGCCTCTCTTTGTGTGGGGTCAAGCTGCTGACCCACCGGGCAGTTCCAAGGGTCTGAGTACGCCAGGAGACTGAAGGCATCCTGACAAAACATACACAAAACATATAAAACACAAACAAATGTGCACGCACGCACGCACACACACACACACACACACACGCACACGCGCACACACACACACACACACCAACACACACACTGCTATCAGCCACAACTTCCATCCCATAAGCTTTTTTCGTGGGAGCAGAGTTGCTGTTATGACACTAATATGCAAGTCCTCAGTGAGGGCTGGCCTCAGAGAAGCCTGATTTAAAAAAAAAAAAAAAACTGTGCTGGCAGAGGATTAGCATGCTGTCAGGAACGGGGCGATCTATTTCTAGACAGATTAGCCATTTCTGATGAGAAGCACCAGACTGCCGCTGATGAGTGATTTTGAGGCACAGAGTGAAGTGCCACAGAATGGAATGTGACTCCAGAGCTCATGTCAGTGTTTCTGTGTGACCGTGTGTGTGTGTGTGCGTGTGTGTGCGTGTGTGTGCGTGTGTGTGTGCGCGTGTGCGTTCTATCATCTTCTGAAAGACATTTTCCACTTTCACTCCTTTCCTCCCCTTTTTACAATCTCCACCACTCCTTGTTCCGTACTTTTTCCCTTTCCTCTCTCTTCCTCCTCCTCTTCCTCCTCCTCCTTCCTCCTACACCTTCTTTTTGAAGGCAGTTATATCAAAGGACTAGCTGAGGACCTTTGTGTATGTGTGGAAGCCTTCTTATAGAACATCTGCACTTCAAGCCAGCCTCTCTCTCTCTCTCTCTCTCTCTCTCTCTCTCTCTCTCTCTCTCTCTCTCTCTCTCTCTCTCTCTCTCTCTCTCTCTCTCTCTCCCTTCCTTATTCTCTTCTCATTCACTTCTTCTCTCTTTTCTACAAATTCCATCTGTCTATCATTCCATCCCTCCTCCTGCCTCCCATAATCCCTCCATGTCTCCCCAGCGTCTCTCCTACCTGCAGTATCTTTCTGTGGGTGCTGTTCTTGCCGTACTCCCCACGCGTCTCTCCTACCTGCAGCATCTTTTTGTGGGTGGCGTTCTTGCCATACTCCCGGCACAGCTGCTCACTGAGGGCCTGCAACTCGCGGCCAAACTGGATCATCCTCTCTGTGGCCGCCTGGTTGCCCCCACACAGCTGTCTGGAGGGGCAGTTATCATCTGGAGGGGACAGAGGCAGAAGGTCATGGAGCTCCACTGAAGGCTAAGGTCAAATATGGATTACAGTGCTGGTGGTGGTGGTGGTAGTAGTAGTAGTAGTAGTAGTAGTAGTAGTAGTAGTAGTAGTAGTAGTAGTAGTAGTAGTGGTAGTGTATATTGTAATTATCAAATATCAAACTTTAATATAATTACATTAGTAGTACATAAATTGCTGAATGTTAAAATAATAATATATAAACTAAACTAAAAGCATGCACTCAAAAGAGGCCGTGTGATCCGCAATAAACCGTTTACCGTCATGTTATTGACTTCTAAGCTGGATTTTACAATTAAGACTACTTTAAAAGCATCGATATGGTGACTAAATAGCTTTCAACATCTGACACCGAGGTCTAGCCTGCACATGGCTGCCATTCCAAAAACAAGGTTTCTGTTACACACAAAACATGCATCCTGGCAAACAGGCACACCAAATAAAAAACAACTTCCTGCCACAGAAACATTCTGTTCTTTTGAGCCACATGTACTCTGGCCAGAGAGGGTCATAAATAAAGTCTCAGTAACCTTGGTGACAAACAGCATTTTAAAACAACTTAATTCAGCAGCTTTTAATACAAGGCCAGAGGTAGCAGGAGTCAGAGTGATGGCCTGCGGAATGTGTGTGTCAGGGCATGTATGTACCGGTATGTGTACGTATAAACACGCATGTAATGCTATATTGATGTATAACTGTGTATTCAGGCACATACCTGCCACACCATTGCCCAGGCTGTTCTCATCAGCCTGTAGGATCTCCTGGTGTTTGTAGGTGCCATTCATGATCCGGGCGGATGAGTTCTCAGTCACTCCGTTACTGTAGTGCTCTGCCTCGATCTCCATCTCACTGTCGCTGGTGAATACACCCCACACACACACATACACACACACACACACACACACAGACACACACATACACACGGTATGACATTGACGTTCATAACACTCAGTCCCAATATAAACCCAATTAGCATTACATGACATTGGCACACACACAAACTCACACAGTATGACACTCATAACACTCAGACCCAATATAAACCCAATTACCATTACATGACATTAGCACACGCGCACGCACGCACCACACGCACACACAGGGCCCTTTTGACCCACCTGGTCTCCTGGTTGCTTGTGGCACTGTGAGGCTGGGACTTGGTGGAGTCGGTGGAGTTTGTCTCGGAGTAGTTGACCGAGGAGGGGGAGGACGAGGAGGAGGAAGAGGCTGAGCTGACGCCCGGGTATTTGTTGTGGCTCTTGCTTTTGCTGGGAGGGGTGACCCCATTACTGCATGTGGGGCTGTCTGCACCTGCGTGGGACATTACAGCAGGCAGATGACGTACAGCCTACCAGTGTGAACCATTGACAGACATTTAGATGAATGTTTCATTAGATTCCTTTATATATGGGTACAGCACACCAGTATGGCGGACTGGGATACACAAATGTGTATGGATGAATTCATGTATGGATGAAAGTGTGCCCAGCAATTATGGATGAATATACCATGAATATGCTTAGTATACTATCCAATAAATATTGCATACTTAAAAAGTCTCTACAACAGTCCACGTCAATACAATGTTTTCCAATTCAACACCAACACATCAGGGTTGTGCAAAATTCTGAAACTGGCTCTTAAATTCCAATTCAATTCTTGAATTTCACTTCACTTGTATTTCAATTGAGGTAGCAAACAGGAAGCAGAATTACAATACCAATTTTGCACAATACTGAAATACATCTATTCTAATGCTGCTTCTCAGATGGCGATACTGCAATAGTAGCACTATTCATGAGTCTTACAGCTATTGCTACTCAAATAACAGGACTCAGGTAATTATAGATGACAATCCGACTCTATAACGCTAGCATTACCTCCACCAAGGGGGCTATATTTTCGGTGCAGTTTGCCTATTTGTCTGGTAGCAGGATTACAGAACAATTATTGGCCTGATCCTCATGAACCTTGGTGAAAAGGTGTGGCATGAGCAAAGGAAGACGTTTTTGGAGCATATCTGATATACATGAGATATGGCATTCAGGCTTGACGGGGGTCTGAGATGTTTGAGTGTCCTAGCTCTATTTCTCTCTGTACACCCCAACAAAGCGTGAGGAACGCAGACGTGCCCTGTGGCAGGTGCAGGTGGTGCTTGGGCTTACCTGTGCTGTGCAGGTGGGGGTTGATGGCCCCATGTCGGGGGCTCGGGCAGGGGGACCCGGGGTAGCTGTCCTGGGATTTGGGCGAGCGCACACTAAAGCAACGTACCTCACTGTCTGTACCATTCACCATCTCCACAAACTGCCGACACCTGTGGGCAAAGGGGAGAGAATGGACAGTCAATGGACTGCATTTCTAAAGCACTTTTGTACTCCCCTGAGCACTCCAAGCACTTTACTATGTCATGCCCTCACCTTCACCCATTCACATACAAACACATGTACCGATAGCGGTGGCTGCCATACGAGGCGCCAACCTGAGTAGTTTAGGGTTATCTGTCAAGGACAATTCAACGGGGTCAGGAGGGGCCAGGCTCGGGCCGAACAACTGCTGGACCTCCTGAGCCACTGCCACCATCTCCACTGCGAAGAAGGAGAGGTTGACGCACACTGAGATTTACTGTAAACTGACACCAAAACAGATGGGACCAGCAGCTTCCATCCAGCCATCCTCTGCCCAGAGAGTCAGTCAGACCATAAAAAAAAAACAATACTAGAGCCACCTGGGACGAACTCCTCATTTAACACGGTCTTTCCAACAATACCCAGTTTGTAGTGGACTCAAAGCTCTGTGACCAACAGAACATTTAAAAAGTCCATATCTCTGGGAGACATTGTTTGGAAGTGTAATTAATTCCTAAGTGTATCTGAATGGGCCAGACACACTGCGATCTATTCACCTATTCAATATCTTCTTGATATCCAATTTCCATTTGTCTAAAATATCTTTAGCAGTGACTAAGGCCCACTGTTCCCATAGTTCTCTGGCTCTGCAGTATCTCTGTCTGTTGGAGCGCAACCCTATTATACATAAACTGATACCAGAGGCTGAAATATCACTCCAGTGGGGAAATGCACTCAAATTTGAACATGCTTTAAAACGGACAACGAAGCAAATAGTCCTCTCTCGTTTCTAAACTGAAATATTTTTTTTTGTTTTAACTCAAATAGATAGGACTAAAAAGAGGGTTTAGAGTATGCCACACATGCAATTGTTCATTTCAGTGAACCACTCAGTGTAAATCTTCACATAACATACATTCCAGTGCAAAAAAGGATAGCGTTTCATATTACATGTCTGACCACAAAGGAGGCTATATTTTCGACAGTGATAGGATTTGGCTAGAATGCAAGGGGGACTGATTATACAGCAGTTTGAAAAATTGTAAACCTATCCAATGTCTCCGGATGGTATGGCTCAAAGTCAAGGTTGTGATTAAAAAGTGAAACTGTAGCATACTCCTCTTGAGACTGTGGTTGC